>NC_083576.1:22818105-23020605 GCF_027579695.1 Neoarius graeffei | reverse complement strand
AGACAAAAATTGAACTTTTTGGCCATCATGGGAAAGGCCATGTGTGGCGCAAACCCATCACCCTGAGAACACTATCCCTACAGTGAAGCATGGTGGTGGCAGCATCATGCTGTGGGGATGTTTTTCATCTGCAGGGACAGGAAAGCTGGTCAGGACTGAAGGAAAGATTGTCACGAAATGCAGGGCATTTCTAGAGGAAAACCTGTTTGAGTCGGCCAGAGGTTTGAGACTGGGATGAGGGTTCACCGTCTAGCAGGACAATGACCCTAAACATACTGCTAAAGCTACACTGGAGTGGTTTAAAGGGAAATATTTAAATGTCTTGGAATGGCCTAATCAAAGCCCAGACCTCAATCCAATTGAGAATCTGTGGCATAACTTGAAGATTGCTGTACAGCAACGCAACCCATCTAACTTGAAGGAGTTGGAGTAGTTTTGCCTTGAGGAATGGGCAAAAATCCCAGTGGCTAGCTGTGCTAAGCTAATAGAGACATACCCCAAGAGACTTGCAACTGTAATTGTAGCAAAATGTGGCTCTATAAAGTATTGACTTTGGGGGGTGAATACCTATGCACATGCCAGATTTCTGGTTTTTCATCTTCATTATTGTTTGTGTCACAATTTAAAAAAAAAAAACACCCCAATGTGCACCTTTAAAGTGGTCGGCATGTTGTGTAAATCAAAAGGTGCTAACCCCCCAAAAATCCATTTTAATTCCAGCTTGTAATGCAACAAAACAGGACAAACACCAAGGGGGATGAATACTTTTGCAAGACACTGTAGATGGTTGTATACTGAATACAAAGTTTTAAAAATTAGTAAAAACAAATTATGCAAAAAATTATTTAATTAGTATTAATTATGCTAATTAGGTAAAAACGTAAACCCGTACACTCCCTTCAAGGTTGCACCAAATGGCTTTATTTGTGCAATATAAAGCTGATCTTAACTCATTTATACATCACAAAGAAGGACAAATCAATCAATGTGAATTATAAAATATTCTTAAATAAGCACTGAATGTCATTCACGGCGGCACGGTGGTGTAGTGGTTAGCACTGTCGCCTCACAGCAAGAAGGTCCTGGGTTCGAGCCCCATGGCCGGCGAGGGCCTTTCTGTGTGGAGTTTGCATGTTCTCCCCGTGTCCGCGTGGGTTTCCTCCGGGTGCTCCGGTTTCCCCCACAGTCCAAAGACATGCAGGTTAGGTTAACTGGTGACTCTAAATTGACCGTAGGTGTGAATGTGAGTGTGAATGGTTGTCTGTGTCTATGTGTCAGCCCTGTGATGACCTGGCGACTTGTCCAGGGTGTACCCCGCCTTTCGCCCGTAGTCAGCTGGGATAGGCTCCAGCTTGCCTGCGACCCTGTAGAACAGGATAAAGCGGCTAGAGATAATGAGATGAGAATGAGATGTCATTCACATCTACCATTCTCCATCAAAATAAAGTAATAAAAGATGATTTCTAATACCCTACTTGTACTCTGTAGGCCTTTGGATTTCTCAGAAGTAGAGCTTACAAGTGTTTATATGAAAGAATATAAATTATTTCGATTAGTATTCACAGCCTTCAAGGCAAACCTCGAAAAAAACATGATCCACACCCAATAAACAATTCCAATTAATTGAACTGAAATTGACACTCGCGTTCCTGACTTCCTTTTTTTTTTTTTAAATTACATTCCGACCACTAAGATCTCAATATTTTTCATCAAAATAACTAGTTATATTCTAAAATAGTTATTTATATAAATCAGTTTGATTTGAAAAAAGGTAGGTAAAGCTATGAAAACCTCACTTCAAAGTCTCCCGTGAATCATAACATCAAAACTAGCTGACGGAAAATTTTGCTGAACACTTCATCAGAAACAGTGAGAGCTAGAGAACGTCCCTATAAAAAGTTATGATTGATATTCACGAGTAATCCAGTCGGAATCCCATCAGAAGAGAGCCTGACCACTTTCCCGTGACTCAAAAATCACCAGCAGTTTCCTGACGTCACGTGAGCAGACAGCGCACTGTTGTACCAACTTCACCCTGCCTTCAGTCCCAAAGTACTGAACAGATCTTAACGAAATTAATGTCTTTGGAAAGCAGAGATTATAAGCTTTTTAATGATAGTATTCACGATAGAAAATATTCAAGAGTTAAGCAGTGACAGAGCTGAAAACTTAGATGAGCGTCTGCATGAACAATTTTCACAGCACGGCCAGCGAGCGTCTGATCTGCCTTTAACAAGGCATGGGCGGTAAGACCGTATCTATGCGTGTGTATATATATATATATATATATATATATATATATATATATATATATATATGGCGGCACGGTGGTGTAGTGGTTAGCGCTGTCGCCTCACAGCAAGAAGGTCCTGGGATCGAGCCCCGGGGCCGGCGAGGGCCTTTCTGTGCGGAGTTTGCATGTTCTCCCCGTGTCCGCGTGGGTTTCCTCCGGGTGCTCCGGTTTCCCCCACAGTCCAAAGACATGCAGGTTAGGTTAACTGGTGACTCTAAATTGACCGTAGGTGTGAATGTGAGTGTGAATGGTTGTCTGTGTCTATGTGTCAGCCCTGTGATGACCTGGCGACTTGTCCAAGGTGTACCCCGCCTTTCGCCCATAGTCAGCTGGGATTGGCTCCAGTATCTTTTTTGCACCTTTATTGGATAGGACAGTGTAGAGACAGGAAATGAGCAGGAGAGAGAGACGGGGAGGGATCGGGAAATGACCTCGGGCCGGAATCGAACCTGGGTCCCCGGATTTATGGTATGGCGCCTTATCCACCTGAGCCACTACGCCCCCAGACAACAGTATCTATAAAAAGTTTATAACCCAACTTAAGGCCACCCATTTTTTATCTTTAGGTTCACGGATTTTTTCAACATATTTTTGATGATGTCGGTCGAAATAAAAATAAAAGTGTCCTGTCCAATTTTTTTTTTTTTGCATGGCAAAATTTCAATGTCGGATTAAGATGAAAAAATAATTTAAATTCAAGAGACACACTTTACATACGTACACGCGCGCGCGCACATACATAGCGCCGGCGATTGCTATAGGCGACCTAGGCAATTGCCTAGAGCGCAAAGTGTGCCCAGGGGCGCCAAGGGCGACCAAAACCCCACCAAAAAGGAGGGATGGAGTTATTGAATGGAGATGTTACCAAGTGCATCAGTGGTGTACAGTGTTTTCAACCACTGTGCTGCCGAACTCCAGTACCACGGAACACTACTGTGCCGTGAGAGATCACCAAGTGTACCGTGGAAAATTATAGAATGACTGTATATTGTAAATATTGGCAACAGCGTTTTAGTTTCAGTCAACATTTTCTATTGGTGATGTGCCTTGAGAGTTTTTCATTGAAAAAAGTGCGCCCTGGCTCATGAAAGGTTGAAAAACTTTTTTACAACACCTCTGATGCGGCTGGGGATGTAGAAATACGTGCTCCTTACCTCTGCTGTAGTAATCACATCATGCATTTTTCAGTGGGAAATCACCGACCATACGGCGCCGTCATCCCCAACAGCATCAGAGGTGCATCTTTTCCAAGTATTTGCCATTTAATCACCACCAGGTAGAATAACAATCAATAGCAAAATAAGAAGCCTCAGTAATAAAGCCGACACTATAGCTCATATAGCACACTCGCTGCATCGCATTACATGCACATTCGCATTCTCAGTTGTCCATATTAACAACTTGCTTGCTTGTCTTGCACAGCTAATTACTGCAGCATTTTTTAAACTACTACCTTTTTTGATGCTGCACAGGACGCGATATCAAGAATCAATATTCTAAACCGGAAAATGCGAATAGCCTACTGTCAGATTATCGAGTGTGTATCGAGTAAATGAAGAAATCCAAACTCTCGGGTGCGCAAGGGCGCAAACGAAGGCTACAGGAAGAAACAAATAGAGCCAAGTATAGAGGTAAGTCTGATCTAATCTCTCATATCAACCATTATAGTGGCAAATTAATATTTTAGATGCCTGAATCAATGTCTGCCTAGCTAACTAAATGCAAACAAGCAATAGACGGTGAGGTTTACTTGTGCAAACTGTCAAGAGTCGACGTAGTATGTATAATAATTTGTCTTTTGTCTCAGATGTAGGATATTTCAGATAAATGAACAGAGTTTTTGCCACTACATGCAGGCTACAGCATCTGAGGTTAGCTGTTGTCTGGCCAGTGGTTTGAAGCTTGGGCTAACCATACAGCTGGATGTAGCCCTGAATCTCCTGAGGACCACAGAAGCCTCTCTGATTGGCTACAGAAACACTGGGTTTGCTTCTGCACAAATATCTGCAAGAGATCTCTGTGAGGAGATGAATGTGGACACTGTCCTAAAGCAGAAGAGGCGGAGAAGAACCAAAAGTCAGTTTTCTTATGAATCGCCTGATGAGCCTGAGGGAGATGCACTAAAGAAATTGGAAATTTCCTTTTTTAACGTGATCGTTGATGTGTACAGTTGCATCACTGCAAGAGCGCTTCAAGCTTTTAAGTGACGTTGAGGACAAGTTTGGAGTGTTAGTGAACTTCTCAAAGTTGTCAGAGGAAGACGTCTCAAAGGAGTGTGAAACGCTCAGCAACACTCTGAGCCATGGGGACCATAAGGATGTTGACGGGAGAGAATTGGCCCATGAAATGAAGAATTTCCCAGTGTTGCCAAAACCCAAAATGACAACAATGGAAATTCTAAATTACTTAAAAGAGAACAAACTGCAAGAAATCTTTCCAAACATGTGGGTGGCCTTACGAATTGCTGTTACACTACCTGTGACAGTAGCTTCTGCTGAAAGAAGCTTTTCAAAATTAAAACTGCTGAAGACATACTTAAGGTCAACAATGAGTCAAGAACGTCTGAATGGGCTTGCTCTGATGAGCATCAACCAAGAGATCTCAAGAGAAATATCATTTGATGATATTATCAAGGAATTTGCCATTAGGAAGACCAGACGAGTCCCATTGTAATGTTACTTCAATAACAAAGTACCCATAATAGCACTTTTGTTTGAAAATACAGCCCGTTGAGGTCCTAACAGGGTGCTTAAGTTTGCACAATTTAGAATTGTAGAATTTTTTATTCATTTAATTTGTTAATTCTTCAGAGATGACTTAACTTTTAATAGCAAAAAAGAAACTAAAAATAATTTCTTGTTTATTGTCCATGCACTACACTTTGAACAGGGTGCGGAAGAGTTTTTGCCCATTATATGGAGATATGCATTGAATTTGGGTGGTCATTTTACTTTGTGACACTTTATGTGAAAAAAGTGTTATTAATTAGATATTAAAGTGTTATTTAGATGTTATTAGAGGGTTTTTTTCCTGGGGGGGGCAAAACTCAATCTCGCCTAGGGCAGCCAAAGACCTAGAGCCAGCCCTGCACATACATATATATTTTGTGTGTAAGTTTATAACACGGACTAGCATTCCAGTACTTACTTCTCTGAAGGTATGTGGTCATATGACCGTTGAGCTCTCATGAGCACATCGAAGGCTGATACGTTCGTGCTACTTGATTCGATAGGACTCTCTGCGGCACCATCCTCTTCTAATTCTACAGTCAGATTAGCCTGGCTAACGCGACTTCAAAGCTCTCCGAGCTATTGGTCTGGCCAAGATATTAAGCCCAACCGTTTCCCAAAGTGCGTGGTTGACCCGCCTCCCTGAAATGCCTCAGTTTGCTACTGGTCGAAGCCAGAAAACGCTGTGACAAAGCTTAACCCAATCACATCACTCTTTCCTCTGACGTATGTGACGCGACGGGGCTAACTGGTAGATTAAACTCTTACCGAAGCCGGTCGGGAGCAAGGCGAAAACGGCCTTCCTTTCAATAAATACCTCCAGGGCTGCTCTTTGCTCCGTTTTCAATGAGAACTTCCCATTGAATGCTTTCAATACAGCATCTATGCGTAATAGATGCAGAAGCGTGAATGAAGCGCTTCCGGCATAGATTCTGTAAACAATCTATGGCTTCCGGTCGCAGTTCTACTACGTCAGTGCCTTGAACACGCCTCTACCCAGGGCCGTTGGAGATGCTCAAAGTTGATTGGTTCCCGATTTTTCGGGAGCTTGGAAGAGCTGGAGATAGCTTGCCTGGCCAGACTAAAGGCCAATTTATGCTGACAACCCAGTCCTCGCAGATAGCGTCGCAGACAGTGTCTGCGTAGCCCCCCCCCCCCACCTTCGCAGACGCTCTGCGCGCACCTCCCACAAATTGTGACCACTGCAGAAGCCTCGCAGACAGCGCCGCAGACAAGGGGGCTCTGATTGGTCCACTCTACATCCGCTGTACACGCACTTCCGCTTCCCTACTTTCCCGGTTTGGTTTGTTTTCACGACCGGCATTTTTAAAAACACGAGCGAAGATGGAGCAGCACGAAGAGCGGTTGATTGAGGAAGTACGTACATCTATACGACTCCAGTTCTAGTCATTATAAAAAAAAAAGTTCTAGTCATTATAAGTAACCGGAGGATAAACACTCCACTAACCACACCCACCAACTACTCCTAGCGACTTCGCGCCCCCTTGCGTTGTGCCGGTGAATAACATCGCGCACGCCTATTATCCCCGCTCAACAATAAATTACAACTGTCTGCGAAAAGCCTTGTCACACGAGCATGCAGAGGCCTCAAGCTCGCAACAGGCCCTCGTGTTGCGTCACGCTTAGGATGGGCGGGCCCAGGCTACAGTCAGATACTTGCAGCCAAAATCGCGAACTAACGTTATGGCAGGCATATTCGGCATCGCGCTCATTACATCATCACCTTCTTTCTGAGAACCAAAGATCATTTTGATCTTTTCATTGTTTACTTTCAACGCTGGGGCGGCACGGTGGTGTAGTGGTTAGCGCTGTCGCCTCACAGCAAGAAGGTCCTGGGTTCGAGCCCCAGGGCCGGCGAGGGCCTTTCTGTGTGGAGTTTGCATGTTCTCCCCGTGTCCGCGTGGGTTTCCTCCGGGTGCTCCGGTTTCCCCCACAGTCCAAAGACATGCAGGTTAGGTTAACTGGTGACTCTAAATTGACCGTAGGTGTGAATGTGAGTGTGAATGGTTGTCTGTGTCTATGTGTCAGCCCTGTGATGACCTGGCGACTTGTCCAGGGTGTACCCCGCCTTTCGCCCATAGTCAGCTGGGATAGGCTCCAGCTTGCCTGCGACCCTGTAGAAGGATAAAGCGGCTAGAGATAATGAGATGAGATGAGACTTTCAACGCTTGAGAGACGACATCGCCCACGTTTTGGTTAGCGAGACAGTGAAAAGACTTTTCTTTACCACACTTTATGCTTACGTACAGTTGAGGCGATAGCTCGGAATCCATGCTGTCAGCGTCAGCCATAGTCAGCACGAGGTTGACACTGTCGTAAAGCGGTCGTAAATACCATAAAAACATTCAAGTGAATATTCAATGTCGTAAATAGTTTCATGTTCGGACTCGGCTGAAGTGGATATATACAACACACATTGTCGTTTGTATTTGCGATTCTAATACTGTTTACTTAAAAAAAATATGACCTAGTACCAGGGATACAGTGCTGTTACAAGAAAAATATGTGACTTTTTTTTTAACATTTCTTTTTGTATGTTTCGGCGGTTAAAATAAAAATACACACAGACTTTTTATTTTTCTAGTGGTAGTATTTAACTGCCGTCGGCAGATCCGTGATCCGAAAAATCTAAAATGAGTCGCCTAAAGGCCTGGTCCCACAATACCCATAACTATAAATAAAATCGGTCCCCTGCAGTTTATGTGGTTGGTGACCACACCAGACCGATAACTATACCAATAGCCCAGGCCTGGGTTTATCGGTATCGGTGAGATTGCTTCTGGAGCAATTTTTCCAGGCCTGGACCTGATCTGATAAAACATCTGACCAATCAGGTAATTGTTCACATGTGACGTTGTCTGAGCACATGCTATTTTTCCCGGGCATCTTTATACACCCTTATTGCATCATGAAGTCACAGAATACTGATTCACAGAAAATAAAAGAAATCTAACACAAAGCACAGATCTTTTATTCACGGATATGATTTTCTGTGAAATATCAATAGTAACTTAATAAAGTAAATATATACAGTAAATACAAGGAAGATATTTTAATTATGAACTTCGGCAGTCTAACTGCCGTTTAACTGCTTTAGACTTCTTAGTTTTTTTTTTAATCCGTGATGCATCATCCGTATGAAATCGGTAACCAATCTGTAATATACTGAACCGTCCATGACCAATCGGTAAATTATTAGCATCCGTATTAAAATCCGTAACCACTCCATATTTTGTATCCTTTTTTTATTATATTTCTGTAGTCCGTGACCTATCCGTATTATATCAACCACCAGAGTGTGCGCATGGGTTGTTTTGAAGTCCAAGCTGTACAGTATGACCTGGAATAACGTGCTACTACTTGGAAAAAACTTCCATGACTATTCCTAAGTTGCATGCATTTATTTCCCTGAGTGGCAGGACCAACCGATATTATAAGGCCAAAAAAAAAAAAAAAAAAAAAAAAAAGTGTGTTTCCGGTTACCCGACTGACCCTAATCCGTACCGCCCGACCCTAAACTTTTTTTCGTTTTTTTCCCAGTCGCGACTTTTACATATAACCCAACCGCGTGAACCGGAAGTTTTTGTCACTCACTGGGAAAATCAGGGCTTTCCACAAGCGCCGGCTGCCGGCCATACAGCCGACTACACAATTAAGTCCAGCCGGCTACTTTAATGACTTATTTTTGTAGCCCACAGGCTCTAAATATTAATTTTCGATTTTAATAAAATTAAATGTTTATCTAACGGACTGACAATAATGTCAAACTGAACCGCACTCATTTAAGTTGTGATTCGCGCTGTTTGTACCGATAATAACCACAAATTCCCCGCCGACTCGTTGATCAGGGGAGAGTAACTCATCCGCGGCCCCGACATGCGGTGTGCGCGCGCACTCGGCGGAGGCAGTAGTGTGTCGGGGCCGTCGGACAGAACAGAAGCAGAGATGACGCTTATTTTGTCTTTCACCTAGAGACATGATTCAAACTTTAAAACGGAGACAAAATTCTCCTGTGTGGATCTGGCATTCAACTTTTTTGCTAGGTTCTATACTTTTTGATCAGTCACAGATCAAACACCATGAGCAAATCTGGAGAAATTCAGCCTTTATAATGGGTGTCTATGGCGTTACACACCAGTGGCGCTCAGGAGTTTAGAGTGTAGGCAGCTTGAAAAAAAAAGCTCTAACTTTCTCATTTAAACTGTTTTCTCAGCCACAATTTTCACTCTACACACACAATTTTCTCAAAAGTTGTAGTCACACATTGTGTGAATCAAGACAAGTGTCTCCCTGAGCGATAGGATTTACAGTTTTTGAATGAGAAGCCTGAAAGTAAGGAGAGGACAGCCGCGCTCTCCCATAGACTCACGTTATAAACGTGGCAGCGCTTTTACTGCAAAATCAGAAAAGTCACTTGTTTTTAACTCGCTCTAGTGTCCACATTTTTTACACTAGGGACAAAAAAAAATTACATTAATGTGTTCATGGGAGCCTTGTAGCACTCTGTGAAAGAATTTTGTGAATAGCTCCTTTCGTTTCCATGTAAATCAGTGTTGTTCGAGGAGAGGGAACTCTGAGAAAAAGCGCTCTTTGCTTGTTATATTGTGTCTCTTCCCTGCACCGTTACCAAGGCGACGAGCTGCACTCAGGGAGCAGAGAGGGGCGGGGCTGCTCTCTCTCGCTCTCTCTCTCATGGTGTATTGAGCTGTTATATTTACAGAAAAATTCATGTTAAAAGGTGTCTCATGCTGCATCAGATTCATCAGAAGGTGGTAACTCAGGTGACCTGCAAAGAAATTCATTATATTTTGTGAAATTATTCCTGTCTAAATATAGGTTATGGCAGCCATCTTGAAAAAAAAAATTCAAAAAAAAAAAAAGCTTGCCTACCGACCCTAGTTTTGAAATCTACGTAACCGGAAACATATATTTTTTTTTTTTTGGCCTAATCAGGATTATAGTTGTGGTGTGACTGCACCAGACTAGAACTAAATTCAGGCATAGGTCTAGTCATGGTTGTAGTTATAGGTATAGTTATTGGTGTTGTGGAACCGGGGCCTAAGACTTTAAGACTTTCATGACGTGTTCTCACCTTTATGTGCATCTGTGCCCGTCTAAGCAAGTTCAGAGTGGTGTTCCTTGTAGAGTCCGAGGACAGTGGGACCTGCTGTTTCAGCTGTTCCAAACAGTGCCGCAACTGAGCTCGTCTACACACACACACACACACACACACACACACACCAGAAATATACATTTTCCCTTCACACAATTTAAGCTGGGCGTAATAAGCCAAAAAACACTCGCTGAAATAGAAGTTAAAACACCAAGGTGTTCCTACCTATGCTTTTCCAGTTCATTGTGAACGGACCTGGAAAAGAAAAACATAAAAATTTTAAATACAACATAAATGAGAATAGTTTCTAGAATTTTTTTCCACTTTAATTTTGTACTAGAGCTGTAAGGCTATTGTAATTAACACACAACAGCAGCTTATGACCACCAATTATGCAAGTATACACCAAAAGCATAATGCACACTGCATGCTGAAGTCATCCCTCACCTGCCTGAACATCCTCCCTCACTAGTAACAGAAATCCAATGACAAAAATAACAGAATGGATTAGTAAGAACAGTTTGAGTATATTCGCCCAATCAGGAGATCCCTGCCTGTATATTTTTCAAACTTTTGCTCAGTGAGTTTGCCCTACAGTCTCAGAAACCCAATCATGACTGTCAAATTTCAGATTATTTACCAAGGTGAAGTGGTTTGCATCAAAGCATGTGAAAATTTTGGGATGTAGTATTTAGTATGATGCTAAACAGTAGTCATACCATTTCCACTCCTTCCCAGCTTTAAAAATCCAGCTTGGGCTGACCAGCTACCAGTTACCAAAACACAGCCCAAAGTGGGAGACTATTTTCCAGTTTCCTTCTGATCAATAAACGTTTTCTCGTCACTTTAACGTTTGTTATTTTCCTTAAAGCTAGGGTAGGTAAATTTTGGAAAAACCAACAAGACTGTCTAAGCTAGATTTTGAAACTATTCAACCGAAAATCCACCCCCTCACTTCAGCCCTCCCTCCAAAACACATGAACGTGCACAGTGTTGGAGTGGGTGGTCGTAGTGCGTTGTCGTCATATCCAACTACCTCATAGCTCATTTACGTCTAAGAAAACACCTAATATTATCGTAATAAATCACGGTCTGGTTTTGGAATTGCACCGTCTCAGATCGCAAGACCCTACAACAGATAGTGAGGACAGCCGAGAAGATCATCACAGTCTCTCTTCCCTCCATCAAGGGCATTTACACCATACGCTGCATCCAGAAAGCCAGCAGCATTGTGGACGACCCCACACACCCCTCACGCAATCTCTTCACCCTCCTGCCATCTGGGGAAAAAAAAAAAAAAGGACTGAAGCATTCGGCCCTTCATGGCCAGGCTTTGTAACGGTTTCTTTCCACATGCCATCAGACTCCTCAACTCTGAGGATCTGGACTGATACACACGGACTGTTGATCACACCACTCCCACTGCAATCTTTGCACAGTGAAGAACACGACACGATCACTTTATACAATGCTTCTCACTTGCATAATGTTTACTTTTTTTTTTAATATATTGCTACCTCAAACTTTCCGTAAATTGTCAGTGACAGGTACTGGTTGGCACTGTACAGTCTGTTTATCCTAGCTGTCTTTTTTTTTTTTTGCATTATCCTTGATGTTTGCACTTTGTGTTGTTTGTAGTTTATAGTCTGCAATGTTTGCACTCGCTGCACTTCATGTTATATGTAGATTTGTAGTCATGTGATGTTTAATGTAGCACCATGGTCCTGGAGAAACATGGTTTCGTTTTAACTGTGTACTGTACCAACTGTATAACGGTTGAAATGACAATTTAAAAAAAAAAGACTTTTCAAACAACAAACATCTCATCATCTCTAGCCACTTTATCCTGTTCTACAGGGTCGCAGGCAAGCTGGAGCCTATCCCAGCTGACTACGGGGTACACCCTGGACAAATCGCCAGGTCATCACAGGGCTGACACAGAGATACAGACAACCATTCACACTCACATTCACACCTACGGTCAATTTAGAGTCACCAGTTAACCTAACCTGCATGTCTTTGGACTGTGGGGGAAACCGGAGCACCCGGAGGAAACCCACGCAGACACGGGGAGAACATGCAAACTCTGCACAGAAAGGCCCTCGCCGGCCACGGGGCTCGAACCCGGACCTTCTTGCTGTGAGGCGACAGCGCTAACCACTACGCCGCCCAACAACAAACATGACTATTGTTAATACTCACATCTGTTGAAATGATCAGACGGGCTTTTTACAACCCTGTCACTGATTATTTTTTTTCTTTTCATTGCTGTCAGGACATAAAGAGAATTTCAAGAAATAACAAAAAAAAAAAAAAGCTTCTAAAAATACATATCATAGCTTTAAAAGCAATTTGTCTGTGATGATACCAGTAGTAATCCTGAAACCATTTCTACCCACCAGCACTAAACAGCCGGCAAAGATGGTCTACAGCTGCCCTCTGTGGAAATGTGTACATTTACTTCAACCCATTCCCTTAATGAAGCTAATTTTATTTTGATACACATTATTAGACAGCATCTTTTTACTATCATTGGATGCACACTGACTATTTACTACGACGCCAATCAACTAGTAAATGGTAGATTGTATAAGGGTTGTTTTACAATCAGGGTACGCGAGCTAAAAATCACATTTAACACTTATTATCTTCAATATCAAAAGGCTTGACTAAATAAACTTGGTTGTTTATTGTAGCCCTGTGATAGCTCTATTTACCATGCAAAAAAAATTTGTGATAACGTTATTTTTGGTGAATGTATGGCAATATGTCTCATATTTAGCAAAATTACTCGTGTCATTTAGAAAAAGTGCTTTTTTGACCACCAAAAGGGATGCACTTAAATCATTCTTTATACCATAAAACAAATATTTGGTTCCATATCATTGGAAACATAGTTAAGTTTTAATGTTGAATGCCAGTAAGTTTTCAGACTATTTTGATCAAATTAGTAATTGTGTCAAAAAAAAAAAAATGTCCTCTCCGAGACAGCTAATTTTTCAAAATAAAATAACATATCTAAAATGATTATTTTCATCCTAAAATGTGGTCAAGATATTGGGACATAAATATTAGAGACAACTAACACAAAGCTTACAGCCTTATATTTAAAAGCACTATGGAAGTAGTGGATTCTGAATTGTCAAAAAAAAAAAGTCCTCTCCGAGAATCACTTCATTTGTTTCTCCCAGCCCTGCTTAAAGCTACACTTAAAGTGCCATTCCACCATTGGATGTATTCTTTGGCATAAAATACAATATATTTTATGACAACATGACTAGACAGAGAAATCTTTTAGCTTCAAAATGATATATCAAACATAATTTTTTGACAACGACAAGTATATTAATTTTGCGACCAAAGTCACCTACCCTTTTAATTTCCGCGCGGTAGTGAAACGTGAGGTCATCGGCAGGTTCCCTTTCTTGTGTACCACGTCACGTGTGACGTGGCACAGATTATCAGCAATGGCGGATAGAACGCGATTTCCGCTTGTCGATTGCTGTGCCGATATTCACCATCGACCGTCTCCTTTGGGCATCACTTGCTATTTTCCTTCGCTTCTTTTCCGAAGCTGACAATCGCGTTCTATCCACCATTGCTGATAATCTGTGCCACATCACACGTGACATGGTACACAAGAAGGGGAACCTGCCGATGACATCACGTTTCACTACCGCGCGGAAATTAAAAGGGTAGGTGACTTTGGTCGCAAAATTAATATACTTGTCGTTGTCAAAAAATTATGTTTGATATATCATTTTGAAGCTAAAAGATTTCTCTCACTACGTTCAGACTGCAACCTGAAACGACCCATATCCGATTTGTTGTGAAATCCGATTTTTTTGTTAGGCCGTTCACATTACCAATTACAACCCCGATTCCAAAAAAGTTGGGACAAAGTACAAATTGTAAATAAAAACAGAATGCAATAATTTACAAATCTCAAAAACTGATATTGTATTCACAATAGAACATAGACAACATATCAAATGTCGAAAGTGAGACATTTTGAAATTTCATGCCAAATATTGGCTCATTTGAAGTTTCATGACAGCAACACGTCTCAAAAAAGTTGGGACGGGGCAATAAGGGGCTGGAAAAGTTAAAGGTACAAAAAAGGAACAGCTGGAGGACCAAATTGCAACTCATTAGGTCAATTGGCAATAGGTCATTAACATGACTGGGTATAAAAAAGAGCATCTTGGAGTGGCAGCGGCTCTCAGAAGTAAAGATGGGAAGAGGATCACCAATCCCCCTAATTCTGCGCCGACAAATAGTGGAGCAATATCAGAAAGGAGTTCGACAGTGTAAAATTGCAAAGAGTTTGAACATATCATCATCTACAGTGCATAATATCATCAAAAGATTCAGAGAATCTGGAAGAATCTCTGTGCGTAAGGGTCAAGGCCGGAAAACCATACTGGGTGCCCGTGATCTTTGGGCCCTTAGACGGCACTTCATCACATACAGGCATGCTTCTGTATTGGAAATCACAAAATGGGCTCAGGAATATTTCCAGAGAACATTATCTGTGAACACAATTCACCGTGCCATCCGCCGTTGCCAGCTAAAACTCTATAGTTCAAAGAAGAAGCCATATCTAAACATGATCCAGAAGCGCAGACGTCTTCTCTGGTCCAAGGCTCATTTAAAATGGACTGTGGCAAAGTGGAAAACTGTTCTGTGGTCAGACGAATCAAAATTTGAAGTTCTTTATGGAAATCAGGGACGCCGTGTCATTCGGACTAAAGAGGAGAAGGACGACCCAAGTTGTTATCGGCGCTCAGTTCAGAAACCTGCATCTCTGATGGTATGGGGTTGCATTAGTGCGTGTGGCATGGGCAGCTTACACATCTGGAAAGACACCATCAATGCTGAAAGGTATATCCAGGTTCTAGAGCAACATATGCTCCCATCCAGACGACGTCTCTTTCAGGGAAGACCTTGCATTTTCCAACATGACAATGCCAAACCACATACTGCATCAATTACAGCATCATGGCTGCGTAGAAGAAGGGTCCGGGTACTGAACTGGCCAGCCTGCAGTCCAGATCTTTCACCCATAGAAAACATTTGGCACATCATAAAACGGAAGATACGACAAAAAAGACCTAAGACAGTTGAGCAACTAGAATCCTACATTAGACAAGAATGGGTTAACATTCCTATCCCTAAACTTGAGCAACTTGTCTCCTCAGTCCCCAGACGTTTACAGACTGTTGTAAAGAGAAAAGGGGATGTCTCACAGTGGTAAACATGGCCTTGTCCCAACTTTTTTGAGATGTGTTGTTGTCATGAAATTTAAAATCACCTAATTTTTCTCTTTAAATGATGCATTTTCTCAGTTTAAACATTTGATATGTCATCTATGTTCTATTCTGAATAAAATATGGAATTTTGAAACTTCCACATCATTGCATTCCATTTTTATTTACAATTTGTACTTTGTCCCAACTTTTTTGGAATCGGGGTTGTATATGAGACTTGTATGCGATCTCCAATATGAACGGAAAACGACCCAAAAGTGTCCCGCATGCGCAAATTGACACGTAATAAGCATATCTACGTAATACGTAAACAAACAAAAAAAAGCGCACTCTTCAAGTTTAATGATTTTCTTTTTTTGTTTGTTTGTTTAATTATCTGGTTAGTGTTAAAGTATGAGGTCTTGTGTGTGTTTTTGTTTCTGAACTGAAATGAAAACGTGTAGCCTGGTAATGAGGGTTGACTCCTAAATGTCTCTCTAATTTCTATATAAGTGCACTACATGTTACTAGGAAGTAATGGATTTTTAAACTCTATATAGTGCACTCGAGCTTCAGTAGGCAGTCATTTGGGATACGGCCGCTGTATTACCAAACTCTTAATTCAGGCTTAATAATTTGCACATATTTATTTCGTCATATTAATAAACTTTTTCTACATTTTTATAAATATTTATTTAGATTGTTTATAGCCAGCTGAATTCTGCAACTTCTCTCAGCGCTGGCTCAAGGTGCATAAACACCAGTGCAGTTTGCTATGGAGATGAGGCGAGACCTGGCGATGTGGTACAGGATGGTTTAAGTTATAAATCAGTTATAGAAACTGTTTTATTTAATCAGGCTAACAGATAAACATCCAGGTCCCTACCAAATCCACCATTAGCTTGATCAATTCTATAAAAGTCTATTTAAATTCTGAAAACTTTACAAATGTTGTTGTTTTCCACCAAAGAGGCGGGATTAGCCAACGCAGAATAGTGACGTTTGTCTCTTGTTGATGACGTGTAGGTCGCATGAATGCGACCTGTCCGGTCAGACTGCAGTCGCATGTGAAAATAACGGATATGCATCGGATTTAGGACCACATATCCAAGCGGCCTGGGTCGCATGTGAAAAAATCGGATCTGTGTCGTTCAGATTGTCAATAACAAATCGGATACAGGTCGCATATGGGCAAAAAAATCGGATATGGGTCGTTTCAGGGTGCAGTCTGAACGTAGTGTCTGTCTAGTCATGTTGGCTACGTTCAGACTGCAGGCTGAAGTGACTCAAATCCGATCTTTTCGCCCATATGTGACCTGTATCCGATCTTTTATTGACAATATGAACGACACAGATCCGATTTTTTTCAAATCCGACCCAGGCCGTTTGGATATGTGGTCCTAATTCCGATTCCTATCCGCTCTTTTCATATGCGACTTCAGTCTGAACCGCCAGGTCACATTCATCCGACTTACACGTCATCAACAAGCCACAAACGTCACTATTCTGCGGGTCTCTCAAAAAAAGTTACAACAACATGGCGCATAATCACGGGCGCAGATAGAGGGTGGGACTCGTCCCACCCAGATTTAAATTCACCTCGTTCGGTCCCCCCCACTTATAGGGAGGAAAAAACGTCTATGCTGTCTTTCTTTGCATAAGGCAAACCTCACGGAAAAATCAAAAGACTAATTACCATTCGGTTTATTGAGGTGCACAGCAGTGTATACATAGTTGCAACAACTCACATAAAACAAAGACTGATATTCGGTTGGTTGAGCTGCGCAGACTGCACAGGTTGCGAGCTCGAGCTTGGTTGCTATGGTAACCCACAACAAGTTTGACAAGCATATCGGGGTTGGGGTTGGTTTGCTGGCAGCTTTGTCCCCTCCAGTTTTTTGTCCCCCCCAGTTCAAAAAACGTATCTGCGCCCCTGCGCATGACATCAATGCGAGGGACGCTTCGGGCTGTGAAGGTTCTGAATCTTCTCAATGGAAGGACGCAGAGGTTAGGGAGCTGATTTCTATTTGGGGGGGATACAGCTATTCAAGCTAGATTGGATGGGTCATACCGCAACCGGGCGGTTTTACTTCCGTAAACACTGGCCATGCTCACTGCGTGTGACGTCGTCGTATCCTGCAATGCGCATGCGGAACACTTTTAGGTCGCTTTTCGTTCATACTGAGGATCACATACAAGTCGCATATATTTGTTAATGTGAACGACCTCACAAAAAAATCGGAATTGAGCATTAAGCCTTGCAGTGTGAACGTAGCCCTTGTCATAAAATATATTGTATTTTATGCCAAAAAAAATACATCCAATGGTGGAATGGCACTTTAATCTTGTTATAATACAAACTATTACACATGCCTATCTGTTCTTTAACTTGTCCTTCGCTTAAAAACTGGTACAAGAACCAGTTTGAATCAATCAATTTGAATTTTGGACCCCTGTGACACAAACTTTGCACCCTGATTGTAAAACAACCCGTAATTATTCGCCTGCATAAATGATAAATTAACTCCTGAAACTCTCATGATCAAAACAAAAAGAAGTCTGCGCATGCGCTGAAGGACATCTCACCTGCTGTTCCCCGCTGAACTCTTTTTAGTTTTCGATTTGCTTCTTTTTTCTGTTGTTTTACTGTAAAATGGAAGGGCTGAAGCGTAGCCATGCTCAGCTTCTGTTTAAAAAAGAAGACAAAAAACAGAAAAATAATTTTAAAAAAAAAAAAAAAACGACACTCACTCCAGAATAACCGGACTCGGTGGACGCCCAGGACTGAAGTGACTAATGTTAGCTAGGATGCTAACTCACTAGATATCTAAATAAAGGACTGAGGTAACGAGATGAAATAAGAATAATAATATGGTTAAGAAAATTATGGTGGAGTCAAGACCAGAAAATAAAGACGTTTTCATTCATGTCATCAGGTTAAAAAATACAGTTTAAGGGGAAAAAAATAAATTAAAAAAAACCTCAGCGCGAGCGCAGTTTTGAAGTTTTCATTTAATTTTTTGGCGCCACCGGTTTAATTATCTAATACATTTCCGACTGTAGTTTTGCACAATGATGAGAATAAATCGCGATAAAATATCTATCCGTGTCGTAATGTCTGCATAATAAAAGTGATGTTTAATGACAGCGTCCAGCCAGAGCGGTTTTTCAAATTTACCGCCGTTGGCGCCTTTGTGTACAATGGAGGAGCTGAAAACAGACCTCCAGTCAAAACACAATGACTCTGAGGAAGCACATTCTCAGTCTTCTCCAAACAGGAACTAAAAACCTAAAGATTAAATCTTTAAAGTCAGTCGAAAATGTTTGTTTCAGTATATAAGATGCATAATGTTTTTGCAGAGCGGCTTGATTATCTTGAGCGGGGGTTGGTCTCATTCTGCGATATATATATATCTATATAGCTTACAAAGAAATAACATTAGAAGTAAATATTATAGTACCTCGTTCTCTTCTTTCCAGGTATTCAGCAGCTTGCAGAAGAACTTGAATATTGCATGTGTTTACTTCCATCCTGATTATAATTTTTTTTTTTTTTAACTATAGCTTAGCACCAAAAGCGGCAACACCCGTAAAGCTGTGCGTGTTTTTGTGCAGGGAGATTTTGGCAGCTCGACTCGGGCTGCTCCAGCTGCCACGTAATACGCGTCAGTCTTACAAATCACGCCCTTCCTATGTTTTCACTTCGATTTCATTTCAAATACTTCCTTGCTCACTATATAGGCACACTCGGAGCAGGTGTAATAGAAGTAGATTTTACACCCTACGTAGTGCGCTATATGTGAAATTGGAACGCGTTTAGGATTGTTTTCAAACTTGTTTCTTTTTAGTGCACAGTAAATCTTTTAATATTTCCGTAGAACCCAAAACGATATGGATAATTTGTCAAACAAGTTAAATAGTCGAATGTCTGGTTTTCGGAAATAAACACCCACCGTTGTTGGGTTTTTTTTCGGCTTTTGTTTTGGGTTGCTAAGGCGGAAGCGGAAGCGACTCCATGACGTTATTTTTGTTATGTATACCAGCTGATCAACAGCGCGAGCGTTGTAGCGAAGCCGCGACGCTGGAAATAATACCAAAAGAAACGGTTTATTTTCGTGTTGTTTATCTGTTTCTTGCTCCTTTGTGCATTTTGCTTCATTCAGGATTTATTTTACACCCAGTAAAACCCTCTCCAGATGAGCGACTCGACCGTTAATGTGCTCTGCAGGCTGGGCCATAACATACTGGCCTGCTGCGCTGGCGTGAAGTGTAGCAGTCATTATTAACTCTTCCCAAATAATACAAGCGGGTGGTGGAAATAATGGACATTATAACCGCTGTAAGAGCTTCCAGTGGTCTTCAGAGTATCAGTGACTAAAAAAAAAAAAGACAGGCCTTTCTTTAGAGGTTGTTTGCGAGCACAGAATAGCTGAAGGAAACTTGAAGTTGCTAGCAAGAGATATAGCCGTCATATATCACCAGGCTGGTCTCCAATGTCAGACAGCGCAGTCTTTACTGTAACAAACATATAACTACCACAGAATATCTTAGAAATTGAGTAAAATGTGGTTAAAACTATTTTTCTTGCTCCTTTACTTTTTGGTTTTGTTTGTCCTGGCTCGATTTTTCGAAGCTGTTGTGTGGTATGAGACGGGAATCTTTGCCACCCAGCTTGTGGATCCTGTAACACTGAGCTTTAAAAAGCTGAAGACCATCCTGGAGGGGAGAGGACTGGGATACTCCGGCCTGGCTGAGAAGAGGGACGTCAGAGAGCTGGTTGAAAACTCTGGTAACTTGGTTTATATCCCTAGAGATAATGAATAGTGGTGGGGAAAGTATGGACACACCAATCCCACTGTTCCCATTTTTAACACATCTTCACAGATCACTGGTGTCTGGCCATGCTGATCCGATACTGATCTGCTCTACTCTGCAAGCCTTCTGTTAGTAAATTTACGTGAAATATGAAGTGCGTGGCCTCGTCCTTCAAACACCTTGTGTTTCTGGGGTTTGTTTGCATTTTGAATTGGATCAGGAATAAATGTAAAGTTTGATCCAGGACAGGATTAGCCTCCCTCAATAGTGATAATTGGATTGGCACATCCTTTAAAAGTCTAGTTTTTCACGATAAGAAGTTATTAATGATACAATGATGTACTGAGAATCATGATATTGGTTTGTATCATGGTAAGAATATTTTTGTTTGTTTTAAAGTAGAAGGCATTAAATGGCACACCCCTGGAGCAACAGAGGTCTGCAGCAAAAAAAAAAAAATTGCAGCCAGTGATTTTTTTTTTAAAAAAATTTTTTAAATGTTGGACCACTTTTTGTAGTACGTGTCAATTTTCTTCACAGTCAGTAAAATATAAACTCCTAAGGATACACTCCAGTTCTGATAAGTATATTGGGGCCATTATAGGTTAAAAGTAAATTACAGAGCTGGGAGTGGAAGGTAAAAATTAGAGGGGGGAAAAAAACTAAGAATTTCCCAGATTAAAGTCTAAAATCGTGAGTATTTCCTTATTGCTAAATCCAAGTGAAAAGTGTAATTTGATAAGGTCATCCATAATGCATGCTAAGCCACAGGGTTTGTGGTTCGATGAGGTTGATCCAAGTGAAGCAGTATGGTTCCTTGGCAAAAAAAAACACACAATTCTGTCAAGTTTTATTTTTCATGCAAGTTTACAACATTAATCTCGAATTTCTAAGTTGTTGTTTTTTTTGGGGGGGGGTTTCTGTAAATTTATGACTTTACAATTTCAGAGAATATCTGTCAATGTATGACTTTAATCTTGGAAATGCTTTTTTTCCCCCCAGAATATTATCCCTTTCTCCAGGTCCTTTGTTTGTTTGTTTTTGTTTGTTTGTTTTCAGGGTTGTCAACATTAACACGATAATAACGCTGTAATACAAATTCCTTTTAATTCCACTAATTTTTTTGACATGCAACACACATTTTCTGCGCCCCTCCCCTGTATTTTAGGAAATCGGGAAGTGATGTAGTGCAAGTGAGCGATGTAGCGAGTACCTGGTCGTTATAAGTTGTGATAAAGTGCACTTGTGTGCAGAATCGACTTGTGTTGCATTCTGACTGTTTCCCTAAAATGTGCGTATTTTTAGTGTGCTCTTCTGATGGTCCATAGGGGAGGAAAAGACATGTTAAGAGGTGTGTGTGTGTGTGTGTGTGTGTGTGTGTGTGTAAACGCTCAGGCTGCACACTGGAATGAGAGTTTGTTTTATTCTGAGAAATTTGTGAGTTATGTAAAAGTGTTTATAAATGCAGTTTTTGCTCATGAATGTACTGTATATTTACCAGTGAGTTATTGCATTTTACTGGAAAACATCTTCATGAGCTGTGTGGCTTAACAACTCTATTTATTTGGGTTTTGCATTTTTATTTTCTTTATTTAAAAAGAGCCACTACTGTTGTCCAAAGTCCACATCACTGAGTTTTAGTTTATTTTATTGCATGGTTTGAGGCTGGAAGTTAAGTACAGAACTAGAGGTAAATACTATATTGTTTTGTTCACGCTGAATTGTGTTAAATCCTCAAAATTATTATAAAATTAACGCTGCTTTATTAGCTCGCCAGCCGTAGGTGATGAGCTATTGCCATCACGCGGCGTCCGTTGTCCGTCTGTCCACAATTCACAAAAATTGCTACTCCTCCCTGAGTTTTCAGTGGATTTTAATTCTGACTGTTTTGTTTGGAAGAGCTAATCAGTGTGCGCAATAGTTACTCTGGTTTTGTGATTGGTATGGCTACGTGAGCTACTGTGCCACTGACACTCTGGTATTTTAAGTGCACTTGGGGAATAAAATATAATAAAATACCCACAAAAATAATTTTTGCTGTGTCCAGCCTTATACTTCCTGATCTGGCCACATACATTTGCATAAAGCAAGCATATTTGTTCACTCTCACTCACCAAAAACTTGAAAAGTATCCCTTTAAGGTACATTTAGAGCAGATTTAAAAAATGTGATTAATTCACGATAAATCGCAAGTTAACTATGGACAGTAATGTGATTATTTTAATTGATTGATAGCCCTAATATTTAATTGTTTTTGTTTGTTTATACATACAAACCTACAATGGCCCTAATTGGCCAGTGTAAGTCCCTGTCACACTTCTGGCACCCAAAAAAGGTGCACACCACAAACATCCAATCCGTCTGGGCAAGGAGCCATCCTTGCTTGCTTATTCGCTATGTTGCCTGTCAACTAAAAGCTCCTTCTTGGCCATTGGCAGTGTGCATGCATATGTTTTGGGGGTGTTGCTTTGGGAACACTGAAAGGCAGAACAATGTGTTTGTTTGTTTTTTTCTATTCTCAAGTTATAAATCAGCAATCTTTAGCTAACAAAAATACTCATCTCATTATCTCTAGCCGCTTTATCCTTCTACAGGGTCGCAGGCAAGCTGGAGCCTATCCCAGCTGACTACGGGCGAAAGGCGGGGTACACCCTGGACAAGTCGCCAGGTCATCACAGGGCTGACACATAGACACAGACGACCATTCACACTCACATTCACACCTACGGTCAATTTAGAGTCACCCGTTAACCTAACCTGCATGTCTTTGGACTGTGGGGGAAACCGGAGCACCCGGAGGAAACCCATGCGGACACGGGGAGAACATGCAAACTCCACACAGAAAGGCCCTCGCCGGCCCCAGGGCTCGAACCCAGGACCTTCTTGCTGTGAGGCGACAGCGCTAACCACTACACCACTGTGCCGCCAACAAAAATACTCACTTTCTTAATCATATAATTTAAAGATAAAAGATTAAGAACACCACCTTTTTTGAAATCAAAATATAAAGCTACTAAAGAGAGAATAATGTTTATTATTTTATCATCAGTCTGTTTTAAACAGTGTAACTTTAATCATGTGTGTGTATATATATATATTTTTGCTTGTCAGGAGAACTGATGCAAGGGGAGCTCTATTCTGCTTTAAAAAATGAAAAAGAAGAAGCAGGATCAGATTCCAGCACCAGTTTTAGTGGGGAGATGCACTTTTATGAGTTAGTGGAAGACACTAAAGATGGCATCTGGTTGGTCCAGGTAGAAATCTTCCTGATTTATAAGCATGCTTTAACAGCTCTATTTCTATTATTGTCAACGTTCACTTGATCTTTTGAGGTTTGAATGTGTTTAAATAGAAATAAATATGCTCATGGAATAAAAAGCAAAATTTAACATAACGCATGGCTTGTGGAAATCTGGTGTGTATTCTGGATACAAAGCAATAATGGGATTTTAAAAGATGTTTTAACAGAAAATTGTCTCTCTCTTGTGTAGGTAATAGCCCAAGACAGAAATCCACTATTGAGTACAGCCAACTGGGGGAAAATGGTACAGAAAGTTTCTCGCTTTGGCATTCGCACTGGCACTTTCAACTGCTCAAGTGATTCCAGGTCAGGACTTGCACTGCACGTGCATACACTTGGAGTTTGTAACCAGTTGGTCATGCCTAAATTGTAATTATGTAGAAATATATTTATCTTATTTGCTTTTGCATGTCACGCTAACTTTTCTTAATAATACCCTGTTCCTCCCAAACTATCAGATATTGCCATAAACGTGGCTGGATGAAGTCCACTCTGATCATGTCAGTTCCCCAGACTTACGCCTCTAAAGGAAAGGTCATGCTGAAAGAATATAACGGTAGGCGCATTGAAACGGAACACATCTTCAAATGGATGACTGCGCACGTTGCCTCCCGCATCAAGACCATCCGTTTCTCACAACAGTTAATGGATGACTGGTACCAGAGAGAAAAGCAGCCTGTGAAGATGTTCTTGTTTGCCAAACTGCTCCAGCCCCCTGCCTTCTTCTCAGCCCTCAGCATCAAATTCACAGGTCGCATAGAGTTCATCTTTGTTGATGTTCGCAACTGGGACAATGCCACTTGCTTGGAGGAGATTGGGGTGCGGCAGATGCCCTCATATATTCTGAAAACACCAGAGGATATCTACAGATATGGCAATAGCACTGGGGAATACATTTCCCTCCATGCCATGGATACATTCCTACGCTCTGTTCAACCAGAGGTCAATGATCTATTTGTCCTAAGCTTGGTGATGGTCAATCTGATGGCCTGGATGGACCTTTTCATAACACAGGGAGCCACGATTAAGCGCTTCGTTGTTCTCATTAGCACACTAGGAACCTATAATTCTTTACTCATCATTTCTTGGCTCCCCATTCTTGGATTCCTTCAGCTACCCTATTTGGATAACTTCTATGAGTATAGTCTTAAACTGCTCCGCTATGCAGACACCACTACTCTTGCGTCTTGGGTCAGGGCAGACTGGACCTTCTATTCTTCACACCCAGCACTTTTCCTAAGCACATACCTGGCCCATGGGCTCCTCATAGACTACTTTGAGAAGAAGAGGAGATGTGGCAATGAAGACCAAAATGCAAACAACCTGGAGTGGCTGTCCAGCCTTTGGGATTGGTATACCAGCTATTTGGTACATCCCATTGCTTCCTTTCAGAATGAGTCAGACTGGGATGATGATCCTAATTTCCTTTTAGAAAGGTTGGCCTTCCCTGACCTCTGGCTTCGCCCACTTGTTCCCATTGACTACATCAAAAATCTGCCCACTTGGAGGTTCAAGTGCACACAGTCAGAAGGGACCAACAGCATGGACCAAGATAATCCAACAAACAAGATGGCGCACCCATCGTTTGTGGAACCAGCTGGTGAGCAGCAAGAACGAGACTACAGCTCAGAGAGGGCTCATGCCAATGAAAGGAGTTCAGCTGGGATGAGGGCCCAACAGTCTTGGTCTTCTGGAGAGGAACGGGACACCGATTGGTCCCAGTGGCCCTGTGGCATGCTTCATTGCACAGAATGTGTTGTTTGTTTGGAGAACTTTGAAATGGAATGCCTTGTCATGGGACTGCCGTGTGGCCATGTGTTTCACCAGCAGTGCATCGTGGTCTGGCTGGCAGGTGGGCAGCACTGTTGCCCAGTCTGTCGGTGGCCATCCTATAAGAAGAGACAAGCCAAACAACCCTATGCAGATCTTCCACCTGAACCAGAATAGCATATTCCATTCACTGAAAATCTGATTCCCGTACATAACTTATGAATACTTGATGTGCCCATTGTTAGTCTGTAGGCCTGTAGGTTCATGTTATCGAATCCTGTTTTTATTTTTGGTAGTACTTACTTGCATACACACTAGTGTTATGGAGGGTTTTTTGTTTTGGACATGTTAAGCCTTCTCATGGACTAAATATTAATCAGAAATATTGAACTAACCTTTAGTCCATGAATAATGCTTAATCTATACCAAAAACTGGCTTACTGGGTACCTAAATTTTGCTAACATTATTTAACTATATACATGGATAATGCGTGTGAAAAGTACATTTTTGTAATTGGCAAAGTGAGGCACTTTTTGTTTGTACAAACAAGGTAATGGCACAACTATTGAAAAGACAAGTTTCTTTCTTAGCTCTTCTGAAGGTTAGTGATAAGATGAAGGTAAAATCCCCATCAGACTTCCATGTACATGTTCAATGTGCGTTTATAAATGTAATGGATTGCAATGTCAAATTAAGTTTCAGAGCTTGTGTAGTACATTACACAAATCATTCGCAGCCCTAGGCATCTCTGCTGATTATTAATAATTGCATCCTTAGACCTTTCTAAGGTGGATAGTTCTGGCCAGTATCGAACATCATGGAGTTTTGTTGGGGGTTCTATTAGAGTATGGGTGTTGGTGATTGTTTAGTTAGTTGCTGATTGTCATTAATTAGTAGTCTCTGAGAGGACATGGATTAAAGAAAATAAAAATTAGTCACATCAAGCAAAGCTGGAATAATGTTAAGAACAGATGATCCTAATTTTAGGCATTGTTATGTAACAATTAAATTTCTAAACTTGCGTTCTTTGATATCAAGGCTTTCATATCCAGGCCAGTTATAGCAAGGAACAGGACAGGAGAGACCTTAAAGGGGACATTAATATGGGTTATCCCAGAGTCCCAAGCCAAAGCACATTATATACTGTCAAACTGAGTACACAAGTACCCAAGTCGTTTCATGTCTCAAAGGGGGGAAAAAATACCCACAGATATGTGGGTGATGGTTCAGTTTTTTCTGCAGTTAACTGTTCATTTAGAGGTGGTTAAATTTAGACTATGGGCACACCAAAGTCAGACACTTCATACACCTAAAATAGGTCCTGAAAACAAAACGCAGTAAATATATTACATACAACTGTGCAGTAAAATCCATTAAAATATTACTGACCCATTTTACTGTCATTTTGATTTTGCCAATCTCAGGTTTTGTCTCAAAAATATGACCCTTCTACATGGCCCACTGGCCATGTTAAAGGTTAGCTTGCTTATGTCAAGCTGATGTTACACAATCAAACATTTTAAAGATGGAATGATGTCTTGACATTAACCAGTGTTTATTTTAACACTGTTTTTGAAATGTGTCAGATTGCTGCATTATGTCAATGAAACTTGACACATTGTTCATTCAGACCAAAAGATTTAGGCAATTAAATTCTGGTCATTTTAGTAAACCCCTAACTTAGCTTTTCAGAGACGGGATGTGAGGGAAACCAGTCCTATAATTTTACTTCAGTCATCGTAAACCTTTAGACATATGGATGTTCTATTTAATACAAACAAAAGAAGAAAACAAATTAGTCAAACTTTAAAAACTTGCTTGTATACCAGGTAAATGGTTGACTTTGACCTGCCTGCTAGATTCCACTACTTCTCTAATTAAATCTTTTTTTTTTTCATTCAATGAAGCATGGAACTTGGTTTTTCCCAGATCATAATGCACTGTAATGCCATTCTTCATGACCTTACCCCTACTGACTGACTTCAGCTGTTTGTGTGAATTTGAAACAGAAATTGGAGCATTGGTTCATTGTAATGTTCAATCCATTAAAGGTGACTTTAACTGTTCTATGGCTGTTTATGGCCTGCTTTAAATCTGTTTTTGAAGATATAAATAATCAAAAGGTTTGTTGTACATTATGCTTGTACACTGAAATTAAAGAGAAAGAAATTATGTAAATATAGCTGCGAGCAGTGATGAGAGAGAAAGCAATTTAGCAGGGCAGAATCACCATGGCAACTTGATCTGATCATGCTACAAGTATGGCTGTAAGTGCCGATGGCAAGTTTTATGTTAATTGACCAAAGGTTGGGTGTAACCAAGATCCTCACATTCTATATGGTTGGCAGATTCACCGCCATTTGCAGTGGACTGTAACAAATGAACACTTTTGAAAATGAAAAACCCATCTGATAACTTTCATAAATCTTGGTCCGAATATCATCTCTGCCAAATTTGATGAATATTGGATAAAAATTTGTAGCCTTCAAAAAAAATTCCCATAAAAAGGTGGTCATGTCAAATAAGTTGACATAATAATTTGTCTCATCTTTGGAATCTCTCAAAGTATCACCTGACAATCACTTTCATTCAGGGAAATGCATCAATGCTTATGAGGCAAAATGTGTTTTTGTTGATTGCAATGTCCCTCAGTTATCAAATGCATTTTTTACACATCCTCAGGAGAGTGTCCCAAATCTCTATACCAAATTTGGTGTCGGCACAACAAAATGTTGCCCTTATTTCCTGTTTATTGGCTTTGCTGCTGATTTTGATTGGCTGTCAAGGACAAACCATTTTGAAAATCATCCATCTAATAACTTTTGTGAGGTTTGGTCCAAAGCTCATCTGTACCAAGTTTGGTGGAGACTGGGCAGATTTTGTGGCCTGTGAAAAAATGTAAACCTTTTGATAAAATCCAGTATGCTGGCCACATCAATTAGGATGACATGAAAAATTGCTATGTCTCAGCCTTGGGACCACCAGTGGTATTACCAGACATACAGTGGGGCAAAAAAGTATTTAGTCAGTCACCAATTGTGCAAGTTCTCCCACTTAAAAAGATGAGAGAGGCCTGTAGTTTTCATCATAGGTATACCTCAACTATGAGAGACAGAATGAGAAAAAATCCAGAAAAATCACTGTCTGATTTTTAAAGAATTTATTTGCGAATTATGGTGGAAAATAAGTATTTGGTCAATAACAAAAGTTCACCTCAATACTTTGCCCTTTGTTGGCAATGACAGAGGTCAAACGTTTATCTGTAAGTCTTCACAAGGTTTTCACACTGTTGCTGGTATTTTGGCCCATTCCTCCATGCAGATCTCCTCTAGAGCAGTGATGTTTTGGGGCTGTCGCTGGGCAACACGGACTTTCAACTCCCTCCAAAGATTTTCTATGGGGTTGAGACCTGGAGACTGGCTAGGCCACTCCAGGACCTTGAATTGCTTCTTATGAAGCCACTCCTTCGTTGCCCAGGCGGTGTGTTTGGGATCATTGTCATGCTGAAAGACCCAGCCACGTTTCATCTTCAATGCCCTTGCTGATGGAAGGAGGTTTTCACTCAAAATCTCACGATACATGGCCCCATTCATTCTTTCCTTTACACGGATCAGTCGTCCTGGTCCCTTTGCAGAAAAACAGCCCCAAAGCATGATGTTTCCACCCCCATGCTTCACAGTAGGTATGGTGTTCTTTGGATGCAACTCAGCATTCTTTCTCCTCCAAACATGACAAGTTGAGTTTTTACCAAAAAGTTCTATTTTGGTTTCATCTGACCATATGACATTCTCCCAATCCTCTTCTGGATCATCCAAATGCTCTCTAGCAAACTTCAGACGGGCCTGGACATGTACTGGCTTAAGCAGGGGGACGCGTCTGGCACTGCAGGATTTGAGTCCCTGGCGGCGTAGTGTGTTACTGATGGTAGCCTTTGTTACTTTGGTCCCAGCTCTCTGCAGGTCATTCACTAGGTCCCCCCGTGTGGTTCTGGGATTTTTGCTCACCGTTCTTGTGATCATTTTGACCCCACGGGGTGAGATCTTGCGTGGAGCCCCAGATCGAGGGAGATTATCAGTGGTCTTGTATGTCTTCCATTTTCTAATAATTGCTCCCACAGTTGATTTCTTCACACCAAGCTGCTTACCTATTGCAGACTCAGTCTTCCCAGCCTGGTGCAGGTCTACAATTTTGTTTCTGGTGTCCTTTGACAGCTCTTTGGTCTTGGCCATAGTGGAGTTTGGAGTGTGACTGTTTGAGGTTGTGGACAGGTGTCTTTTATACTGATAACGAGTTCAAACAGGTGCCATTAATACAGGTAACGAGTGGAGGACAGAGGAGCCTCTTAAAGAAGTTGTTACAGGTTTGTGAGAGCCAGAAATCTTGCTTGTTTGTAGGTGACCAAATACTTATTTTACCGAGGAATTTACCAATTAATTCATTAAAAATCCTACAATGTGATTTCCTGGATTCTTTCCCCCCATTCTGTCTCTCGCAGTTGAAGTGTACCTATGATGAAAATTACAGGCCTCTCGTCTTTTTAAGTGGGAGAATTTGCACAATTGGTGGCTGACTAAATACTTTTTTGCCCCACTGTATGTATCAGTTTTTAAAGGCAAACAGCAGTTATTAGCCACAATTAATTTTTACTGATTGCAAAACTACCCCACTGGTTAAAATTGAGCCCAAATGATGCAAACAATTTTGTGATTCCACAGAATGGGATCCTGGGTCCATATACTAAGTCTGGTTTTGATGCGTCAAAATGTGACCGAGTTATGACTTCAGGTCCTGTTTGGCAGCTTCACTGCTACTTTCAATTAACAGTGATGGATGAATGCTTTTGTCTCTGCCTTGAGATCTCCCAGGATACAACCACCACACACAAATTACTTTTAAAGGCAAATGTGACAACAGTAATTGGGAAAAGCATGTTTTTACTGACTCTGGCACCACTCTGTGCTCAAATGACTCAAGTTATTTTCAGGTTCTCCAGAAGGGGTATTGAGTCTATGTAGTTTGGTGTCTATACGTCAAACAGTTTCTGAGATATGACCTCTCTTACTGTTTGGCAACCTCGCTACCAAATTTGATTGGCTGTAATGGACAAATAGTTTCGAAAATGAAAAATCCATATGATAACTTTTGTGAGGCTTGGTTGGAAAATCACCTCTAGCAAGTTTGGTGAAAATTGGGTCAAAAGTCGGGGCCTGTGAAACAATTTTAAAACTTTTTTGTAAATTCTAATATAGTAGAAATGTACGTCATGGGGTGAGCTGAACTTGGCTTGAGCCAAGGAATCCGGTAGTACCTCATTTTTGAAAATGGGGTGTACAGTTCAGAAGTTACATGCATAAAAGTGCCTCTAAATTTGACCCATTAGTGGTGGTACAGCACTTGAAGTACAAAAATGAAACTTGATAAAAAGAATCAGGGGACTGTACCCAATTAGTGTACCAACTTTCAAAACTTTTTACCATATGGTTTTATAGGCTGCCATACCCAACCTAGGCGGAAGAAGAGGAAAATGTAGAAACATTAAAGGTCTGATGACACGAACATGACTCTATGCAATTTCTTAAATAAACTATACAACATGGCCAACATGTTAGATTTCTGTTATAATTACGTGAAAAGAAGCTGTTGTTACGCAAATATCCAACTTTTAATTGCACAGCGCAAGAAAACTGGGTCCGTGGCTCGCGGCCATGTTGTGACGTCAGCGGGAGAACACGCTGCGGTTCACTGGCTTTTCTACTCTGGTTCTACTCAATGGAAATGGCGCATGAAAACGCCTGTGAACTCTCTAGTGCTAGCTCTTCCTCTTCTGGGAGTCTAGAATTGTGTTGATCTCTTCCGAATAGAATCTATGATAGCCTACCCTCTTTACCCTTTGCCTCTCGTTGCTAGGCGGCAGTTACATGAAAGCCGCAAGCTTTCACAAGCAAATACATGACTGATATCACGCCGACTTTATGATTACATTTATGATTATCATGTAGAATCTATAGCTCTACGTACCTTTATCTTATGTCGTTTCACAACATATGTTCTGACAGGAGGCCTGTCTTTGGATCCGGCATAGCTACTAGTAGACCCCCTCCGGAATACTGGCAGTGTTGCCAGATTGGGAGGAATCCCGCCCAGTTGGGCGGTTTCAAGTTTTCAAGTGCATTTTGGTGGGTTTTGAACATATTTTGGGCTGGAAAACGTCAGCAGTATCTGGCAACAGATACTGCTGACGTTTTCCAGCCCAAAATATGTTCAAAACCCACCAAAATGCACTTGAAACCGCTCAACTGGACGGGAAACCTCCCAATCTGGCAACACTGTGTAGGCACTGCTGATGGTAGTAACACCCGTTTGTGCTGAACTGAACACCCAAGAGATTCTTTTAAGCTGGGAAGGGTGTCAAAACAATCCAAATCGAAGTGTTCAGAGCACAGGACGGATGTTGGTGAGGGCTCCCACTTGTCACGAGTGCGCCTGACTTGCTTCACCCACTTCGCATGCAGCTCGGGATCTCTGGGAAACTTGAATAAACTTACCCCCCCATCCTTGTGGGTTTTGGAGCAAAAGCTGGCAACACAACGCGAAGGCATAATAACTAATATATATATATATATATATATATATATATATATATATATATATATATATATATATATATATATAAAATAATGACAAACTGAACACCTGTCGCATCAACAACAAACTGGTAAGTTAGGAGGAAGGTTCTTTCGCTGACGTCATATAGCTCCTCCTCCTCTTTCGTCTCCTGGGTGCTGCAGCCCCGTCAAATTTGCCCAAATAGCCGTGTTTTTTATCATAATTTGTAAAATAGGCGCCTTCGTGAATTAATATATGGATCATCGGGAATTACTTATGTTATAAAACATCGCCAAAGATGTCAAAAACGTGTCATCAGTACTTTAATGGTTATTTATGCAGCCTTATGCTTGGCCCCCAATTGGAAGGAACCAAATGTTTTGAGTTTATGATCTATTTTAATTGTGTTAAGGTGTTGGACATCAATATCAATGCAAGCTGCATTCTCAAGGTATTCAAGAAGCAAAAAGCCAGAAACTAGTTGTAAGGAAAAATATACAAATTAAAACAAGTGAAGGCATTGTGGTTGGATTTAGCTGAATGCTACACCCTCTTTCTAACCTTAACCTATGCAAATATTTTATACCTGTTAAATGAAGTACAGCTGGCTCATAGCTCCATGGTCCCTGGTTTGATTCCTGCCTTATGACCAGTGTTCTTGGGATAGGCTCTGCAGTGAGTCTGATCAAGATACAGCAGTTAGTGAAAATAAAAGAATAAGTTATACCAGCCACGGGAAATTTGCAAATGTGTTATGTTAAATTTTGCAACTTCCATTTACCTATATTCAGAACTTGGTTGTGGACCTCCACAGGCAATCTCTGTACCTGAATAACCGATTAACTGGATTTAAAATACCCAAAGTCTTTCTCACTTTTTTTTTTTTAACTGAAATAGTCGTACAACGGCCTTTTGGGTGAAGGATGTTTTTTTTTTTAAAAAAAAGGGAAAGCAACATGAACTAACAGCAATATTTTGTTTTATACAAACCACCTATGATTGGTAATGCTTTCATGACATTTTGTGAGTTTGAGTTCAACATAAGTTTTACTGTTGGATTACAGTATAATGAATTAAAAAGGCTACACATTTTTTCAGCTAAATAATCTCAGTACATTTGAGCAAAAAAAAAAATCAATATGAAAAGTGTCAGGTCAACCCTATTTGCTACTTTTTCTCCTGTTTCCCCCATCTTGATATCAAAGAATGTGTCTCTTAACAGGGAAGAAGACATCCAGTAGCGAGGACACTGGGTACATTCATTGTGCTGTGTGAAACGGCACAAAAAGTTCACATATAAATTTACTAACACATGCGCATACGGGATGTCTGTATGTTTTTATTTGATTAATTAATGTACACTATATTGCCAAAAGTGTGTGGACACCTGACCATCATAGCCATACGTGAACCTTCTCAAAACTGTTGCCACAAAGTTAAAAACACGGAATTGTCTAGAATGCCTTTAAATGCTATATCATCAAGACTTCACTAGAACTAGAGTCCAAACATGTTTCAGAATGATAACGTCCCTGTGTACAAACCAAGCTCCATAAATTGGTCCATGGTTGGCCAAAGTTGGAGTGGAAGAATTCAAGTGGCCTGGACAGAGCCCTGACCTAACTGACTACATGCCAGGCCTCCATACTTAAAATCAGTACCTGACCTCACTGTTTTTATGGCTGAATAGGCAAATCCTCATAGCCAGGGGCGTCACTAGACCCAAGACCATACTGGGGCACAAAAGGGGCACAGGAAATGTATGCGAAGCGCGCGAGCTAAAAATTTTGCACTATATATTTATATTTATATTTTTTATATAATATATATTACATTTTATGTAATATATATTATATTTTATCTCATCTCATCTCATCTCATTATCTCTAGCCGCTTTATCCTTCTACAGGGTCGCAGGCAAGCTGGAGCCTATCCCAGCTGACTACGGGCGAAAGGCGGGGTACACCCTGGACAAGTCGCCAGGTCATCACAGGGCTGACACATAGACACAGACAACCATTCACACTCACATTCACACCTACGGTCAATTTAGAGTCACCAGTTAACCTAACCTGCATGTCTTTGGACTGTGGGGGAAACCGGAGCACCCGGAGGAAACCCACGCGGACACGGGGAGAACATGCAAACTCCGCACAGAAAGGCCCTCGCCGGCCCCGGGGCTCGAACCCAGGACCTTCTTGCTGTGAGGCGACAGCGCTAACCACTACACCACCGTGCCGCAATAGTAGAAATAAAATAATAAAATGAAGTAGAAGTTCAAATAGGAGGAGAAAAAAAAGAAACCAGCAGAATAGAATAAAGAATAAAATAGAATAAAGTTAAAAATTAAAGTAAATTTAAAACATGCAGAGAAAGTAAAGATTATAAAAAATGTAAAGTAGGCAATATTAATTATTTAACAGAAAGCATCTGAAAACAGCTTGGTCTTTAACCTAGATTTGAAACTGCCAACAGCAGGAGCATTTTTAATGTCCTCCATGGTGAACAGAAAAGCATCTCAGCATGCACAAAACATCGAACCTTGAGGTGGATGGGCTACAACAGCAGAAGACCACATGAGGTTCCACTTCTGTCAGGTACGAACAGGAATCTGAGGCTATCAGATGCACAGACTCACCAAGACTGGACAGTTGAAGGATTTTTGTTTGTTTGTTTGTTTGTTTGTTTGTTTGTTTGTTTGGGATGGGGGATCACCTGGTCTTTTTCCAGGCTTCAGTTGTTTAGTTTGGGTGAGTATACACTGCAAAATATAAAAATCTTAGGAAGTTTATTTGTCTATTTTCAAGTCAAAACATCTAGCCACCCTTATTATAAGACATAATTGCCCAACAAGCAAAACCTCATTTAGCTAGAAAGGCTAGTTTTTAGACAGTCCATCTTGAAAATCTTGTATAGACAAAATGTCTTGAAAAAGTCTTATTTGGAGCACCTTTGAAAATAAAACAAGGTTTTTTTTAAAACAAGTAAGTACATTTTGGACATTTGTCAAATGCGGTTCATCTTCATTCCTTCTACAGGGTCGCAGGCAAGCTGGAGCCTATCCCAGCTGACTACGGGCGAAAGGCAGGGTACACCCTGGACAAGTCGCCAGGTCATCACAGGGCTGACACATAGACACAGACAACCATTCACACTCACACCTACGGTCAATTTAGAGTCACCAGTTAACCTAACCTGCATGTCTTTGGACTGTGGGGGAAACCGGAGCACCCGGAGGAAACCCACGCGGACACTGGGAGAACATGCAAACTCCACACAGAACCCAGGACAGCGCTAACCACTACACCACCGTGCCGCCCGTCTCTGGTCTCATATCTAGAGTATTTTACTAATTACAGGTCACAAAAGGAGAATCTTTTAAGCTATGCTTAGTTGTAGAATTTAACAATCCTAATATTAGTATATGTATCTTAAATTCAGTTTTTACTGCTAAGACTTTGTCATGAATTTAAGTGAAATACCCTTAAAATGAAATAAATAAAAATGACTTGAATGGCTAAATGTAAGAAGTACAATCTTGTTATAAGAACTATTTTGATTATTTTGAGTTAATCAGATCTCGCATAATAAGTTCCCCAATCTTATTTTGGAATTATTTCATCTAAAAACAGGTTAGATTTTTCATCTTATTTTAAGAAATCTTACCAAGTCAAATTTGACTAGTTCCATTGGCAGATTTTTTTCACCTGATTCAAGCAAATATGCTTTGTTTTAATCTTTTATTTCTTATTTTTGAAAGGCCATTTTTTGCAGTGTACAGCAGTGACGGCTGGTGTGCCAGTAGGTTTCCCTGCCTAGTCCAGTATAAGCATTCAAATGAACAGTCAGAAAATGACAACAATTCCACAATAATGACTTAATTTCCTTCTCAAAATCAGCAGTTTCATAGATAAAGTAAATTAACAATTTACAGCTATATTAGGCTCCATTTATGCTTTGGAAAGGAACAATACTCAAGTTCTTGAGAGAAGTTTACAGCAAGGGTATGATTTCAACCGAATCTATAGAACTCAACAGTGTGTGTGTGAGAGAGAGAGAAGGTTTCTAAGGTGTGGGCATAGACATTTGGACTACGTTCAGACTGCACCCTGAAACGACCCATATCCGATTTTTTTGCCCATATGCGACCTGTATCCAATTTGTTATTGACAATCTGAACGACACAGATCCGATTTTTTTCACATGCGACCCAGGCCTCTTGGATATGTGATCCTAATTCCGATGCATATCCGTTATTTTCACATGCGACTGCAGTCTGACCGGACAGGTCGCATTCATGCGACCTACACGTCATCAACAAGAGACAAACGTCACTATTCTGCGTTGGCTAATCCCGCCTCTTTGGTGGAAAACAACAACAATGGCTTTTTTTTTGCTTACGTATTACGTAGATGTGCTTATTACGTGTCAATTTGCGCATGCGGGACACTTTTGGGTCGTTTTCCGTTCATATTGGAGATCGCATACAAGTCTCATATAATTGGTAATGTGAACGGCCTAACAAAAAAATCGGATTTCACAACAAATCGGATATGGGTCGTTTCAGGTTGCAGTCTGAACGTAGTGATAAACATAGACGCCGCATTGAGCTGGTGGCCCCGTTGCTGGGATACGTCAGAGTGTCCACCATATTGGATGTGGCAAATCTTCCCCGTAAACCAATGCAAGTAAATGGACTGAACTTCATAAAGCCCCTTTCTACAATAATATTTAACTCGATGCCTTTTATTCACCCATTAAGACACACACATATATATTTGGGAAACAAACAGGCATCAAAACAACATATATAACTTTTAATGTGATGGTTATAAATAGTGTGTGAAATACCCTGTACACTGCAAACTAGCGACAGATACGCGATAGATAGCTCAGGTAAGCTAATCAGTCAGCATACCGTAGCAAGCTACCAAAACCTGAGGCCACAATAACCAACCTACAAGACTGAATATGATAAATGATGGAAATAGTGGAAAAACTGGAAATAGTGAATGAAAATAAAAATGTACTGTTTTACTTATTGAGTCACCACACAGACCTACTCTCGATGAATAAAGTGAGCTGAATGACCACCAAACTGAGTTCGGCCAGGTTCTAATGTCATACCAAAACAAAATACTTCACTGATTCCTTCACATTCAGAAAGGTTAAAAACATTCATCATACGTTCAAAAACGTTCATCATACACTGTATTATCTAATTCTCACTGCTTATAACTCTACACCTACCTGGTGGAGATGAGCTGGGAAACTGAAGGAACAGTATTGAAAAGTATTTTTCCAGTCTCACCTGTGAAAGGTAATCCCATGTGATCTCGTTTGGACGGTAAACCTGTTGGTACAGTTAAATGCAGCACATGAATGAGGCATCTTTATTCTCGGCTACTGTCTAGACGCTATACCAGAGACGGGTGAAGAATCTCCACTTTGCCACATCCAATATGGCGGTGAGGATGACGTATGATTCTACGCAGAATGCGGCGTCTATGTTTATGTCTATGAGTGTGGGACTGAGTGTATGAAGAGAGAGAGAGAGAAAGAGAGGTGGTACGGTATGTGTGTGAGTGATTCTAAGGTGAGTGTAAGATTTCAGTGTGAGAGAGTGACTATGAAATGAGGTGTGCGCGCATGGGCATTGCCACCATTGAATGTGAAGGGGGCGTGTCCCCTTCACATTTCATAATTCTTCGTTTGGACCCCCCACATTTAACATAAAATTCACCCAGCACTGTTTCTTAGTGCTTCGTGAAGGAATCCATTCCACTTGATCGATAAGAGAATACACATACCACTGAGGGGCGGCACGGTGGTGTAGTGGTTAGCGCTGTCGCCTCACAGCAAGAAGGTCCGGGTTCGAGCCCCGTGGCCGGCGAGGGCCTTTCTGTGTGGAGTTTGCATGTTCTCCCCGTGTCCGCGTGGGTTTCCTCTGGGTGCTCCGGTTTCCCCCCACAGTCCAAAGACATGCAGGTTAGGTTAACTGGTGACTCTAAATTGACCGTAGGTGTGAGTGTGAATGTGAGTGTGAATGGTTGTCTGTGTCTATGTGTCAGCCCTGTGATGACCTGGCGACTTGTCCAAGGTGTACCCCGCCTTTCGCCCATAGTCAGCTGGGATAGGCTCCAGCTTGCCTGCGACCCTGTAGAACAGGATAAAGCGGCTAGAGATAATGAGATGAGATGAGACATACCACTGAAAATCCACTCCAGGTTTTCCGGGCGTTACCTACAACAACTCACCGCGCGCGAGTGAAGTGAATCTCAGTGCAAGGTGCAGGCTGCTCGAAAGTGGAAGAGGTGACGTCAGCCCCATCGCCACCTCATAATGTCTAGCTTTTGCTAAAACCTTCTTGGTTGATGATGAATTGTTTGCAATATTTGCTCCCTCCCCAGACACAATGGACATAAGGAAATTCTTTACAAAGAAGCAGAAAGTCAGTCAGAATTTCCCCACAGGACAGTTTTTTTTGTCCCAATGGAAATGTTAGTGCAGTTAGCTGGCTAGTTAGTGTTAGGAGATGTATCAGCTAGCTTAATGTTAGCTATCATTTAATTCAAACCCAGTAGGCCTGCCTTACTGTAATGCCAAGAATGAGGTCAAGTCTGCTCTGATGATATTTATTGATTCCCTGTTGTGATTTGAAGAACTTTTTTGTCTGGTCTTTGCCAGTTTTCTGGAAAGTAACATGGGAAATCAGTGTATGGGGAAGGAAGAGTAGAAAGGAAAGCAATGGAGAGAGATGGATGTTATTCCAGGTGGATTGTGAAGGAAAGGGGGATAAAAGTTATGAAGTGGTAGAAATTGTGGTGGCACCAATGTAAGAAGGAGTTCACACATCACATTATCTCTAGCCGCTTTATCCTTCTACAGGGTCGCAGGCAAGCTGGAGCCTATCTCAGCTGACTACGGGCGAAAGGCGGGGTACACCCTGGACAAGTCGCCAGGTCATCACAGGGCTGACACATAGACACAGACAACCATTCACACTCACATTCACACCTACGGTCAATTTAGAGTCACCAGTTAACCTAACCTGCATGTCTTTGGACTGTGGGGGAAACCGGAGCACCCGGAGGAAACCCACGCGGACACGGGGAGAACATGCAAACTCCGCACAGAAAGGCCCTCGCCGGCCCCGGGGCTCGAACCCAGGACCTTCTTGCTGTGAGGCGACAGCGCTAACCACTACACCACCGTGCCGCCCCGTAAGAAGGAGTTATATCTATAAATCTGTTATACTAATCTGTAAATGTTACTGTAGTACCACCATTGCATGGAGGTTGACAAAACTGCACTTGTTCATTGTGTGAAGTTCTCTTTTATGTGTCCTTGCTTGACACAGTGTGATTTTGTGTTATGAAGACTGCATGATGCCATGTCATTTTTGTCATGAGTATCACTAAATCGGAAAAAAGTAAAATGCACCCACTAAAGTCACTGTTGGTGGTTAACAAAATTGCACCTGTTCATTGTGTGAAGTTATTTTTTTATGTGTCACCGTTGCTTGACACAGTGTGATTTTGTGTTATGAAGTTTGCATGATGCCACGTCATGCCTGGTCATTGTGTGAAATTATCTCATCTCATCTCATTATCTCTAGCTGCTTTATCCTGTTCTACAGGGTCGCAGGCAAGCTGGAGCCTATCCCAGCTGACTACGGGCGAAAGGCGGGGTACACCCTGGACAAGTCGCCAGGTCATCACAGGGCTGACACATAGACACAGACAACCATTCACACTCACATTCACACCTACGGTCAATTTAGAGCCACCAGTTACACTGTAAAAAAAAAAATCCGTTGTTTTTACGGAAAAACACTGGCAGCTGTGGTTGCCAGAATAATCCTGTTAAAAATACAGTGAAATGTAAACAACATTACAGAATAACTTGTACATTTCACTGGGATTCCATGTACAATTAATGATAACTAAATGTAAATTTAGGTATTCAATGTACAATAATCAATACATAACTGTTAATTTTACGGATATTCATTGTACAATAAACAATGATTCAAAATGGTTACAAGCAATGATCTACTAGACACATTTTTGGGGGGGCTTTTTTCACCTTTATTTGATAGGACAGTGTAGAGACAGGAAATGAGCTGGAGAGAGATCAGGAAATGACCTTGGGTCGGAATTGAACCCAGGTCCCCAGATTCATGGTATGGCGCCTTAGTCGACTGAGTCATGACGGTGGCAGTTTTTTAATTTTTTTAACAGGGCAATGATGTAATTTTAACTATCACATTCTGTTTTAGTATTACAGTTTGTCTGTGTTTAAACTACAACAATTTGTAAATTCTACAAAAAATATGATCAATTCAGCATATTCTTACTGTTAAATTAACAGTGGTATTTAGTTAGGAGTTTTACAGTATATTGATGTAAATTACACACTGCTTCATTGTTTTTGTATTTACAGGTTTTTTTATGTCATGATTTTACATAAATTCACTGTTAAGTCCACAGACATTTTTTTACAGTGTAACCTAACCTGCATGTCTTTGGACTGTGGGGGAAACCGGAGCACCCGGAGAAAACCCACACGGACATGGGGAGAACATGCAAACTCCACACAGAAAGGCCCTCACCGGCCACAGGGCTCAAACCCGGACCTTCTTGCTGTGAGGCGACAGCGCTAACCACTACACCACCCATATTGTGTTACATCTAAAACTAAATAAAAAAGGAAACACAAAATAAAAAGTAAAATGCACCCATAAAGTCATTGTTGGTTATAAATTGTGTCACATTCATCTCATCATCTTAGGCATAGCAGTGGGTTTAAAAACAGGCTGATGAATATACAGTTAGGTCCATATATATTTGGACACTGACACAAATTTTGTTTTTTTACCTGTTTACTGAAACATATTCAAGTTATAGTTATGTAATGGACATGGACATAAAGTCCAGACTTTCAGCTTTCATTTGAGGGTATCCACATTCAGATTGGATGAAGGGTTTAGGAGTTTCAGCTCCTTAACATGTGCCACCCTGTTTATAAAGAGACCAAAAGTAATTGGACAATTGACTCAAAGGCTATTTCATGGGCAGGTGTGGGAAATTCCTTCGTTATGTCATTCTCAATTAAGCAGAGAAAAGGCCTGGAGTTGATTTGAGGTGTGGTGCTTGCATTTGGAAGATTTTGCTGTGAAGAAAACATGCAGTCAAAGGAGCTTTCCATGCAGGTGAAACAAGCCATCCTTAAGCTGCGAAAACAGAAAAAACCCATCTGAGAAATTGCTACAATATTAGGAGTGGCAAAATCTACAGTTTGGTACATCCTGAGAAAGAAAGAAAGAAAGAAAGAAAGCACTGGTGAACTCATCAATGCAAAAAGACCTGGACGCCCACAGAACACAACAGTGGTGGATGATCGCAGAATAATTTCCATGGTGAAGAGAAACCCCTTCACAACAGCCAACCAAGTGAACAACACTCTCCAGGAGGTAGGCGTATCAATATCCAAATCTACCATAAAGAGAAGACTGCATGAAAGTAAATACAGAGGGTTCACTGCACAGTGCAAGCCACTCATAAGCCTCAAGAATAAAAAGGCTAGACTGGACTTTGCTAAAAAGACATCTAAAAAAGCCAGCACAGTTCTGGAAGAATATTCTTTGGACAGATGAAACCAAGATCAACCTCGACCAGAATGATGGAAAGAAAAAAGTATGGCGAAGGCGTGGTACAGCTCATGAGCCAAAGCATACCACATCATCTGTAAAACATGGCGGAGGCAGTGTGATGGCTTGGGCATGCATGGCTGCCAGTGGCACTGGGTCACTAGTGTTTATTGATGATGTGACACAGGACAGAAGCAGCCAGATGAATTCTGAGGTCTTCAGAGACATACTGTGTGCTCAAATGCAGCCAAACTGATTGGTCGGCGTTTCATAATACAGATGGACAATGACCCAAAACATAAAGCCAAAGCAACCCAGGAGTTTATAAAAGCAAAGAAGTGGAATATTCTTGAATGGCCAAGTCAGTCACCTGATCTCAACCCAATTGAGCATGCATTTCACTTGTTAAAGACTAAACTTCAGACAGAAAGGCCCACAAACAAACAGCAACTGAAAACCGCTGCAGTAAAGGCCTGGCAGAGCATTAAAAAGGAGGAAACACAGCGTTTGGTGATGTCCATGAGTTCAAGACTTCAGGCAGTCATTGCCAACAAAGGGTTTTCAACCAAGTATTAGAAATGAACATTTTATTTACAATTATTTAATTTGTCCAATTACTTTTGAGCTCCTGAAATGAAGGGATTGTGTTTAAAAAAATGCTTTAGTTCCTCACATTTTTATGCAATCATTTTGTTCAACCCACTGAATTAAAACTGAAAGTCTGAACTTCAACTGCATCTGAATTGTTTTGTTCAAAATTCATTGTGGTAATGTACAGAACCAAAATTAGAAAAATGTTGTCTCTCTCCAAATATTAATGGACCTAACTGTATGGACTAGTTGAATGAGGACTTATTGTTGAGTCTCTAAAATAGTCATTGAATTAAGTGACTTTTGTAGGTAAAATTAGGTGTTTAACAACCTGTTAAAAATACACCAAAATGCAGGAAATGGCATCTAATTAGTTAAAAATTTTCTGGGGGGGTTGGACCCTCAGACCCCCCACCAGTGTGTCCCCCCCACATTAAAAATGCTTCTGACACTCTTGTTGTGAATACAAACTATGACGATAAAGATGTGTGATTACTGTCCAGTATGAACCAAAAGTCTAGTTTTGAACATCACCTCTAAACAAAGACAGAGAGAGAGATACATTTTCTGTAGCAGGGGCGACATTTCCAGCGCCCCAAAAACATTAAATTCAGCGATGCTGATTGGCCAAATATTTATTATTTTTCCCTAGCAACCATACACGATTGGCTATTTCGCTGCACTTCTGGGGTGCTTTGACGAGCGCCCAAGAAAAGAAATGAGTGGAAATTCACTGTTGAATAAGAGTCAGTTGGTGGAAATATTGTTTAAATAATTCAGATTGTATGTAGGCACACACTATTAAGTAAAACTGACATTGATAATACAATTTGTAAAAAAAATATATATATATAATATTTTTTTCCCCTCCACATCTGGGAAGGCGGTGCCCGAGCGCCCCCTATGGGCCAGCTGCCACTGTATAGAGCTGTATACTATACAGCAGGGGTCATCAAACTACGGCCCGCGGGCTGACTCCGGCCCGCCACCCCCCTTTGACCGGCCCCCCAGCCCCTCTGCCCCCCACCACTTGAACTGGCCCTATGAGGCAATCCCCAAAAGTGGTCAAGGCCTATTTTTTTAAATTGCTTTTTGGCAAATAATAACATGTCTGCATCTTGTATTTTGTTGATTTTATCAATTAAAATTGATATTTAGTTATAAAATGAACTATTCATATTTTCCGAATTTTCGTCATATGCTCACGATCAAGCAGTGACAGGCAGCGCACGCGCAGAGAACTGTCAGCGTTCAGGACAGCAAAATGGCTAGCGGTAAGCGAAAAGTTGACAGAGAGTGCAGAGTTTTTAAAGAACAGTGGACCACCGATTATTTTTTCGTTCAGTGTAAGGGCCGTGCAGTTTGTCTTGTATGTAAAGAAAGTGTGTCGGTTTTCAAAGAATATAATCTGCGTCATCACTACGAAACCCGCCACAAAGAGTATGCTAGTTTGCAAGGGCAAACGAGAGAAGACAGGATTCGGAGGATGAAATGCAGACTGGCTGCACAACAGAATGTATTCCTTCGCCAAACCCAGATCAACCAGGCTGCTGTCTGAGCTAGCTATAAGGTAGCTCACCTACTAGCTACCCATGGAAAGCCGTTTACTGATGGGGACTTTGTTAAAGTATGCATGCTTGCTGTGGCCAAGGAGGTGTGTCCCGACAAGAAGGATGCGCTCAACGCGGTGAGTCTCTCCGCACCTGCTATGACCAGGCGAACTGAAGATTTGGGGGACAACGTGTATGACCAGCTGAATGAGAAAGCATCAGAATTCGATTTTTTTGCTTTGGCCATGGATGAGAGCAATGACATGCAGGACACAGCACAACTGCTGTGATCTATTGCTCATATTATTATAATTTCACTGTTTTTTAAAATGTATTTATTTTAAAGGCCTATTTATTTGACCTTTATTAAGTGCTGCATACAATTATTATTGATAATATCAACAGGCCTACCTACAATTTATAATTTTCCACTCACCTTTGCCAGTGTCAATCACCTCAACTAGGCAGATGTTTCTTACCTTGACAGCTTTGATGTTATTTTTATTAGAAAATAATTAAATGAAATATCTGTGGTATTTTAAATTAAAACAAAGTGTGAAGACTCGATTACTACTTTTGCAAACCACTAGTAAAGATAAACAAATATGTGCCAGGAATCAAGTGTTGATATAGTAGTGTGGATGGCTGTGCCAGGCTAGTAATCTCTACTACACAATGAGGCCTGCTGGTGGTCATATTCTGTAATTGAGTTGAGGGGGGATGGGGGGGATGCCATCCCCCCTGGAATAAAAAATGGCCAAAATCATCCCCCCTCTAAAACGGGCATCCCCCCTCCCTTCCCTTGAGCAATTTTATCAATAAATGTGGACATTACCTCTATTTAACATTGGAATTAGAAATGCCATTCCACGTAGCTTTGCTGAAACTGAGCATACAATAAGCTACCGCGAGAGAGGGCACACGCAAGCGAAGCATTTGAGGAGGTGACATTCAGTTGGGGTTCCGTTATTTTTTATTTCATTCGGCGTCAGTGACAGCAGCGGATTGCAGCATCATGGCCAAGCGGAGTGGACAGCAAGACCTAAGCAAGTTCGGATTTAAGATCGCAAGAAAAAACATTTCAGGAGGTAAGTCAAGAGTTACGAATATCAGTCACACTTTCTGTGAGCCCACTATCATGCTGTAAAGTTACCGATATGTAGCCTAATTTGTAGGCAGCGGAACACAACACAGCTATCATAATGAATGTTAGTTTGGAGTCTCGCCAGCTATCGATAGCTTACTCAGGTTCATGTTAGCTTTGATTTCTTGTATAAGGCCATTAATTTAATCAGCCTGGACGTTCGTTTGTTATTCTTCAGGCAACAAAAAGTGTTATTCAAGACAGGAAGGCTAAAATAAATGACACTAGCAGTTTTGAAGGCTTCATTGCCTCATTAGAGAGCCGGTCACAACATGTAAGGCAGAGCAGGATTGGTGTAGGACTCGACAAAGTGTCTGCTAAAATGCAGCTTTCTTTTTCTTCGTCATAGGCTCTTCTTCTCTCTTCAATGGGCCTTTCCAAAGAAACTTTCTAAAGATTCTTTTCTTTCTGTCGCATGTCCCAGACCCGGTGAAATGTAACTGAATTGTCTTGGCCAGCCCTAAGGGTCTCATCTGCATCTCATCATTGCTGAGGAGTGTGCTCCCATCACCCAATCAAGCATCCAGCCAGAGCAGGTCATGATATATTTTACCATATTAACATGCCATTGTTGTGTGTTATGCCTGATGTAAAGACTCTCGTCTCTGCGAGCCTACCACACAGATTTAATACTTGTCATTTTTAGGGCATACCTAACAACGTGTTTTCTTTCTCTCTCTCTTCCCCCGCCCCAATCTGTCCCTCTGAGTTACATGTTGATCCTGGGATTGAGATGCTGGCCTCTTCTGCCCCTCGGACCTGCTTGATCCATCCTGGTGCCCTGTGTCTGGTCGGAGTTTTATCGCACCGCTCCTGTGAAGGACGGCCCCATGAGGACAGTTGAGGGTTATACCTGTTAATATTATAGTCAGGCTGTCTGTTGTTGCCCAAATGAGGATGGGTTCCCTTTTGAGTCTGGTTCCTCTCGAGGTTTCTTCCTTATGTCGTCTGAGGGAGTTTTTCCTTGCCACCGTCGCCACAGGCTTGCTCATTGGGGATAGATTAGGGATAAAATTAGCTCATGTTTTAAGTCATTCAAATTCTGTAAAGCTGCTTTGCGACAATGTTTATTGTTAAAAGCGCTATACAAATAAACTTGATTTGATTTGATCTTTCCATTAAAATAATAACCGGTATGGACATGTATAATTTGCATTACTCATAAGAATAAACACAATAATAACAAAAAGGAAAAAACAAAAAAAAATGCATAATGCCTCAAACATCTTTTAGGAAGTTTAGTCTGATTTACAATTTACTGTTGCTTGTTTTAGCTTATTGGTTACCTACCTACCTCTGTATTTAACTCAATGTTCCCAATGTTCAGCTTTGAATAAAAATTCTTTTGACTTGATATGAAAAGATTCAGTTGTTCATTTACATTGCCTGCTGAGGTTTTAATAAATTATTTACCAAACAATTTAAAAGGAGCCTACCATGACTACGAAGTTACACTTCAAATTTGTCATCTGCATTTCACCCTAATATGGAGAATGTGGTAGGTATGTCAGCCAGGAGACTGACTAAATATGACACATGACATCCACACTGTGCATGTTTTACAGTAAAATACCAGTGTATTATGTTTTTTTTACAACAATAAAAAGGGTACACAGTGTGTACTACACACTTTATCAGCACAAAATACTGTATGTCTGGTAAATGAACAAGGTCCACAGACCTATGTTGTGTGCAAACCCTCCTAAAAGCAAACCCACCGACGGACAGACCGATGGGTCGACACGCGACTAAAAATTTCACCATCCCTCCTGGTTTGATTTTACAACTTGACCACTGGTCATATTTGTCTGGGTCATACAATTCTATGTTATATAGCTGACCCGACCCCGGCCCCCCATCACAGTCAGGAACAACAATGTGGCCCCCAGAGAAAAAAGTTTGGTGACCCCTGCTATACAGTATGTCCCTAACAGCCTCAGATCCTTGTTCTGGGCTTACAGGATTGGAGTGCATGATTTTTGCATTATACTTCTGCCACACGAGTGGCTGATTAGAGACATATCGAAATTGGAGCCATATAGAGTGATTATAGACCACGGGCGATTGCTCTAAGACAACGAGGGAGGCTCAGCCTCCTCTAAAAATGACGAACATCGTGTAGGATGAATTGCGCTAGGCTTATGTTATAGCCAACCTTATAACATTGCTATTTCAGATCCAGAATCATAGAAATATATGTGCTCAACCCAATTCCAGTGCGAAATCATTCCGTTATAACTTTCCCCAGTTTGCCTAATGTGTGCGTGAGTTTTTTCCCCCTCGTGACAGCGCGATGCAGCCCAGCCTCAGTGGACTTCAATGGCATTTGGGAGCTATGCGCTTTTCAGTCTCAAAATGCAAGACGATTATTGGACAAATACTGCGAAAACACCCACCCACGGAGTCCCAGCCTCACAGTGGGAGGGACATGGCAGTTTCCGTGAGGAGACTGGTGATTGGTGAAAGCGGCCGGATATTTTCTTTGATTGACAGCTCATTTCAAATATAGACAGGCAGCGGTGAATCTCAGTTCAGATCCATGCGGAATCGGAAGTGCTGTGGTGTATTGTAAGAGATCAGCTTACATTTCGATTTCATTCATTACATACGGTTTCTACCAGCTTTTTTAGTTTGTATATATTTTCATTGTAAATAAAGTGTAAATATAGTGTTGTCAAGTTTGCTATCTTAGTTCCAGAAATGTCGTTTATTTGAGTGACTGAACTTGAGGGGGCTAGTCAGCTAACGAGAAAGCTGCACACGGATGCCAAGCATTGCTGATTTAATTTTGGCGAAGCCATTTGCCAGTCTTCCTTTCGAGGAAAAAATTAAAATTAAAGAGCAGGGTAGACCAACGCCTCAAATTGACTTGGTGAAAAAGGTAGGGAATAATACTCGTTCCTTTCAGCTCTCCTGGTACGAGAAAGTGAATTGGCTAACAGCAAGTGACCCACATCAACAACAGTAAATAGGCTACTTTAGTAATATGTCATGGATGGGCCAAAAATATAGAATCTATTTAAAATGTTTATGCTGAGTATATTATATTGGAATATATATTTTTCTGGATATGAATTAAACACAGCTACAATTTGGAAAACATTTTTAAACAAAAACACAGCCGAGAACATTTCACACTACAGACCTGGATTAAAAGTGAAGGGTTATCATCTCATCTCATTATCTCTAGCCGCTTTATCCTTCTACAGGGTCGCAGGCAAGCTGGAGCCTATCCCAGCTGACTACGGGCGAAAGGCGGGGTACACCCTGGACAAGTCGCCAGGTCATCACAGGGCTGACACACAGACAACCATTCACTTTAGAGTCACCAGTTAACCTAACCTGCATGTCTTTGGGGGAAACCGGAGCAAACCCACGCGGACAACATGCAAACTCCGCACAGAAAGGCCCTTGCCAGCCCCGGGGCTCGAACCCAGGACCTTCTTGCTGTGAGGCAACAGCGCTAACCACTACACCACCGTGCCACCCAAAGAGTTATCAAAATTGTCAATAAAACATTTCTCAGTCAAAATAAGTAACATATAGGGAAAGTGTCATTGAATGAAATGTGTGGCACCCAGCTCTATGTTTGGCTCCCCAAGGTCAGTGCTTGTGCCTATTCCAGAACACTCTGCTGTTACTGCTGAGGTTCCTGACAAAGAGCTGCTTTCAATAATGATCAATTTTTAAACAACATGCCACAATTTTAAAATATAAAATGTTAAAATATACCCCCCCCCAACACCACCATCATGTATATTGGACAGTAGGCTAATGGGCCAAAAGAACCTGTTATTTCACAGTTTGTGATCCTGCCAACAATCAGCCAGATCAGAGGCAAGAGTATGGGCAAAATTGATGTGTTTTTTCTTTTAAAATCTGGAAATATCGTAACCGACCAGCCTCCCCTGTTTGAAAGACTACCAGCCGCCACTGTAGACGCACATAGTGGCTCACCGAGACATTTATCCACACTTTCACGGTTTCCTCAGTGACGTGACTGAAATTTTCGTTAGTGCGCATGCGCAGGATGTCTGTCACTCAGCGGAACGGGCGTAAGCTACAGTGAGTGTGGGGTAAAATTACTACCGAGCTGTGAGCGCTTTTATAATGTTTTGCTGAGCTGAGTCGTAAATCTATCTCTTCAAACTAAGACGCAAAGGAGGAACAGCTACGATGCTGCGTGTCTGTTGGAAAGGTGCAAACACAGCAGCACGGGTAAGCTTTCCATACAACTACTAGCTAGCCGAACAGCTAACTTGCTAGTTTTGACGGGAACGGTCATTCAGTGACCCACAGCAACAGGCCTGCGCCTGTGCTCTAAGTGTCCTTGAGCGGATGTTTTCATTATTTTGTGCGTCCAAATTGCGTTCTTTCGGGTTTAACAGTACATATGCGTTATCTTTGAATGACTAAAAATGCATTCTTTATCATAGCTAAAGATGTAGCTGCTAGCCGGTACATATATTTTTTTTTTTTTTGCAGTGAAACGCAAATTTACGTAAACAGCGTAAACTGAAGTACGAAGGCGGGGCTTCTGATGTTGACTGACAGTTTAGCAAACGAATCAAATGAAGGATTGAGGCGTGGCATAAAAATCCAGCCAATCGAAAACTCGTGTTGTACATGGACGTAGATGTGGGCATTCAAAGTGTGATTCATGGTTTCCACCATTCTTTTCATGTGAGTCTGTATTCACTGGGCTGCTCGTGAAGAACTTGGTGATCTATTTGAAAGTTGTTGGTGTTTTTTTTTTTTTTCTGTCAAGATTCACTGGTATCTAAATGTGTTGGAATAGTAAGGTATATGCAGTCTTTAACAGTATTCATTAATAGTTTGAGGACTTGACCTTGCAAGTATCCCCCCCCCCCCGCTTGAGATAAGTGAACAGTTTGGTGCCATTATTATCCCTCTGTAAAAGATCCTGAAGTTCAGCAAATAATCCAGGAGTTTGGTGCTAAATACTACGTTCACACTGCAGGCTGAAGTGACTCAAATCCGATTTTTTCGCCCATATGTGACCTGTATCCGATCTTTTATTGACAATATGAACGACACAGATCCGATTTTTTCAAATCCGACCCAGGCCGTTTGGATATGTGGTCCTAATTCCGATTCCTATCCGATCTTTTCATATGCGACTTCAGTCTGAACCGCCAGGTCGCATTCATCCGACTTACACGTCGTCAACAAGCCACAAACGTCACTATTCTGCGCTGAAGTAGGCGGCGGGTCTCTCAAAAAAAGTTACAACAACATGGCTTTGATGTTCCTTTGAACGGAGGTTGCAGTCACTACCCCGCAGAACGCCTGAGCCAAAACCCTTGCCCTCTTCCTTCTCAACCTCCTCCTTAACATCAGGCTATTGTGCATGTTCTGGCTCCGTCGCAACAACAACTGCATCATCGCCAGGTACTCCATGCTGGCTACTGTCATACACAGGAAACTTTAGGTTACTTCCGTAAACACTGGCCATGCTCACTGCGTTTGACGTCGTCGTATCCTGCAATGCGCATGCGGAACACTTTTAGGTCGCTTTTCGTTCATACTGAGGATCACATACAAGTCGCATATATTTGTTAATGTGAAGGACCTCACAAAAAAACCGGAATTGAGCATTAAGCCTTGCAGTGTGAACGTAGTGTTAGTGTCTTATCTCATCTCATTATCTCTAGCCGCTTTATCCTTCTACAGGGTCGCAGGCAAGCTGGAGCCTATCCCAGCTGACTACGGGCGAAAGGCGGGGTACACCCTGGACAAGTCGCCAGGTCATCACAGGGCTGACACATAGACACATTCACACTCACATTCACACCTACGGTCAATTTAGAGTCACCAGTTAACCTAACCTGCATGTCTTTGGACTGTGGGGGAAACCGGAGCACCCGGAGGAAACCCACGCGGACACGGGGAGAACATGCAAACTCCACACAGAAAGGCCCTCGCAGGCCACAGGGCTCGAACCCGGACCTTCTTGCTGTGAGGCGACAGCGCTAACCACTATACCACCGTGCCGCCCCTGCTTTAGTGTAAGAAGCCTTATCAATTTGATTTCTGTTGCAGCTTTACAAAATCAAATTCTTAACGGCATTTCAGTGAGGATTATTTTAGACAGGAAGCACCTGTCTAACACACAACTGTTTTTTTTTTTTTGTTTGTTTGTTTGTTTTCTTTTGTCACAACATCTCTGAGTCCTTAGTTTTAAAAAAAAAAGTGGTTTGTTGTAGGTGCTTACACTCAATACTGCAAAGGCCACTATTGCCAAATCTTACAAAATTCAATAATTCATAAATTTGAGCATTTAGTGAACATGCATATGAAGCGTTAAAATTGTTTACTTTTTTTTAAAGAAATAATCTGCCTTACCATTTTTGGTTTTATACAAACTGTTGAGAAAATGTTTGTCAAAATAACTCTCCGTAATAAAACACTACAATTTCAGATCTAACTGTTATTATTCTAAACCAAAGGAAATCTAGAAATTGAAAGTCTGACCCAAAAGAAATGACTCACGAGAATTCATCATACAACCCCGATTCCAAAAAAGTTGGGACAAAGTACAAATTATAAATAAAAACGGAATGCAATAATTTACAAATCTCAAAAACTGATATTGTATTCACAATAGAACATAGACAACATATCAAATGTCGAAAGTGAGACATTTTGAAATTTTTTAATGCCAAATATTGGCTCATTTGAAATTTCATGACAGCAACACATCTCAAAAAAGTTGGGACAGGGGCAATAAGAGGCTGGAAAAGTTAAAGGTACAAAAAAGAAACAGCTGGAGGACCAAATTGCAACTCATTAGGTCAATTAGCAATGGGTCATTAACATGACTGGGTATAAAAAGAGCATCTTGGAGTGGCATCGGCTCTCAGAAGTAAAGATGGGAAGAGGATCACCAATCCCCCTAATTCTGCGCCGACAAATAGTGGAGCAATATCAGAAAGGAGTTCAACAGTGTAAAATTGCAAAGAGTTTGAACATATCATCTACAGTGCATAATATCATCAAAAGATTCAGAGAATGTGGAAGAATCTCTGTGCGTAAGGGTCAAGGCCGGAAAACCATACTGGGTGCCCGTGATCTTCGGGCCCTTAGACGGCACTGCATCACATACAGGCATGCTTCTGTATTGGAAATCACAAAATGGGCTCAGGAATATTTCCAGAGAACATTATCTGTGAACACAATTCACCGTGCCATCCGCCGTTGCCAGCTAAAACTCTATGTTTCAAAGAAGAAGCCGTATCTAAACATGATCCAGAAGCGCAGACGTCTTCTCTGGGCCAAGGCTCATTTAAAATGGACTGTGGCAAAGTGGAAAACTGTTCTGTGGTCAGACGAATCAAAATTTGAAGTTCTTTATGGAAATCAGGGACGCCGTGTCATTCGGACTAAAGAGGAGAAGGACGACCCAAGTTGTTATCAGCGCTCAGTTCAGAAGCCTGCATCTCTGATGGTATGGGGTTGCATTAGTGCGTGTGGCATGGGCAGCTTACACATCTGGAAAGACACCATCAATGCTGAAAGGTATATCCAGGTTCTAGAGCAACATATGCTCCCATCCAGACGACGTCTCTTTCAGGGAAGACCTTGCATTTTCCAACATGACAATGCCAAACCACATACTGCATCAATTACAGCATCATGGCTGCGTAGAAGAAGGGTCCGGGTACTGAACTGGCCAGCCTGCAGTCCAGATCTTTCACCCATAGAAAACATTTGGCGCGTCATAAAACAGAAGATACGACAAAAAAGACCTAAGACAGTTGAGCAACTAGAATCCTACATTAGACAAGAATGGGTTAACATTCCTATCCCTAAACTTGAGCAACTTGTCTCCTCAGTCCCCAGACGTTTACAGACTGTTGTAAAGAGAAAAGGGGATGTCTCACAGTGGTAAACATGGCCTTGTCCCAACTTTTTTGAGATGTGTTGTTGTCATGAAATTTAAAATCACCTAATTTTTCTCTTTAAATGATGCATTTTCTCAGTTTAAACATTTGATATGTCATCTATGTTCTATTCTGAATAAAATATGGAATTTTGAAACTTCCACATCATTGCATTCCGTTTTTATTTACAATTTGTACTTTGTCCCAACTTTTTTGGAATCGGGGTTGTACTATATTATTTCATTAATGTTTGCATGCAAGATGGCATATCTCCGAGTGAGAGTTAATAGTTGTTAACTCGCATTCATATGTGATTTCTTTCTTTTTTTTGTCCTCAGAAATGCCTGTGTGAAAATGTGGCGTTCCACCCCCAGCAACATTGTCGTCACTATGCCTCAGCTGGAACCTCTGGGTAAAATTTATATTTAAAAAAATATTTATTTTCATAATCCAGCTAGACATCAGGTTCAAGTAGAATACTTCAAGTTGTGCTTTTTATTTACAAATAATGAACATTTAGGCCCACTTTACACGGGGACGGTATAAAACAAAAACGCAAAAGTCCGTTTTCGTTCTCACTTTTTTCCGCGTCTACACGACCGTTTTCAAGGAGGAAATCTGCGTCTATACGGTGACGCATAAATGTCTCCGCTATGTCTGCACGCATGCGCAACATCTTCCATCTTGTCTGATCTGCACATCTGCTCCGCTGTTCTGTCAAGTTATCCTACCAAGCCTACTACGCATGCGCGAAATCCAGGAGGGTAGGAAAATTCAACAGTAGTTTTGTCCCACCGATCAGCTGGGCTGATAGAAAATCGGTGAGAATTTCACGCATTTGCCGATTTTTATGTTTTGTGCGTATTGGTCGAGTCTTTGGCCGAGTCAAATAATTTGTAATGCCTTGTTTTGAATAATAAAACGGTCTGTATGAGAACTTGCTAGGATAACTTTACAGAACACCGGTCCGGCTGAGGTACTGTAGTGCTCGAGGGAGGAGCAGGAGCAAACCGAAACTCTTTTAATCTGCCTTTATTAAGTAACACTCACTCTTGTTTCGGTGAAGAAGAGAAAAGGCAGTGTCCATCTCAGCAAAATAAACCCGTTCGGCTGCTAGTTTTGTTTTCAGTCTCGGGTTTATGGTTTCACGAGCGGCTTGAATAGGCGGCGCGCGCATGCGTGTGTGTAACTTGGCGACACCAAACTGAGGAGCTCCAGCTGGGCGGGTGAGCAGGAAAACACATCTACTGCATTAAAACACAGAGCAGCTTGAAGGTCCGTTGGATCGATGTAATCAGACATGCTCTTACTTTTTTACTTACTTTCTTACTTCCCGGGCTGGCATGTGCAGTATATGACATATGTATGACGTAAACGCGTACCCGACGTGAGCAGATCCGAGCAGAGTTTTGCGTATTGGGTAGTTTAGACGGATATGCAACGGGGGCCGTTTTTAACTTATCCACTCTGGAAGGCGTTTTCAATTTTATCCGTTTTTCAGCCTCAGAAACGCCGTCCCCGTGTAAACGAAAGGCACTTCTGATAAAATATTTAGTCGTTTTTACCCGACAGCGTCCTCGTGTAAACGGGCCCTTAGCTGTTATGAGATTTACCCTTTTTTTTTAAATATAAATATTTGTGAACTGCAGGTCTGCTGCAGGTAAGATTGTGGCTGCCAGTGTTCTGACAGTTGGCGGAGGCCTTGGTGGTACAATTCTGTACGCCAAATGGGACCCCAAATTCAGAACGAACATTGAAAAGAGTGTACCATATTCTGATAAGCTGTTTGAGCTGATGCTTGGTCCCCCTCCACCGCCGTTTGTCCCTTTGCCAAAGAAACCGGTAAGAGTCAAAGCTACAGAACCAGAATATGTTGTCTGTTTCCTAGACCTTGTCCTTATCTGTGAACGTTTTATACATGGTAGAATCTCAGACGTCAAGGTTAAATTTGATATGTGTGTTAGGCAAAGGTTGAACCACTGCAGATATCGTCAGTGTCTGAAGCTTCAAAAGACTCAAAACAGCCAAAAGCAAAAGGCAAGGTTAAAGAAAAGCAGCCCGAGCCAGCGCCTGTGGAACCCACCCCTGCTCCTTCTGGAGAGGAGAGTCCAGCGCACTCATCACAGACCCTGGAGGGTGAGTGTTTTTGAATGTGTGTAAGAGAAGGGATCTGACTGGAGAAGTGTCAGGAAAAGTTCAGGAATCACTAGATAACTCCCTGTCTGATTTGTTTGGCAGTGCTCTGATTGAGACAAAGTGTAACACATTGCTCGCATGCATTTCATCTGCTGTCTTGTTCTGTTGTTGTTTACTGAATCAGTTTTTACAAATTTAGAATTTGTTGATTTTGTTTACTTGCAAATCAACTTAGGTTTCATTGGAATTCGGTTATTCAGTCTTGCATCTTTACACAAATGAGAAGACATATAATTTGACTGGAGTCTGAGAACACGGTGTATAGGAGAGGATGAATATACAAAAGTGGAATTTGGTTCACTTGAGGGAAATGTTTAATATGCATGCATTTTCTAACTTGGGTTTAATGGGGTGCAGCACCTTGCTATCACACTTCTCTTATTTTACCAGCGATATGTCTGTATCTGTGGGCGGCACGGTGGTGTAGTGGTTAGCGCTGTCGCCTCACAGCAAGAAGGTCCGGGTTCGAGCCCCGTGGCCGGCGAGGGCCTTTCTGTGCGGAGTTTGCATGTTCTCCCCGTGTCCGCGTGGGTTTCCTCCGGGTGCTCCGGTTTCCCCCACAGTCCAAAGACATGCAGGTTAGGTTAACTGGTGACTCTAAATTGACCGTAGGTGTGAATGGTTGTCTGTGTCTATGTGTCAGCCCTGTGATGACCTGGCGACTTGTCCAGGGTGTACCCCGCCTTTTGCCCGTAGTCAGCTGGGATAGGCTCCAGCTTGCCTGCGACCCTGTAGAAGGATAAAGCGGCTAGAGATAATGAGATGAGATGTCTGTATCTGTATGTAATGGTAAATGCTTAAGTATCAATTGGTAACAAAGATTAAGGCCTTAAAGGAGATACGCAGAACCTTTTATTTTTAAATAAATTTCTGAGTGGATAGTATCTCCATCCTTGACTCTTGTATGCTGCATAAATGGGAATTTAAAAATATATATTTTTGAGAGTTAAAATTGACCGCAAAGTTGGCATTCGAGCTGCCCCGCTGAGCCAGCCAGCCCTGAGTGCGTGACGTCACAGCGGTAACCAGTTTTAAAACCGAGGCCTTTTACAGCTATAGACCAAAGTCATATAAATAAAAAAATTATGGTGAAAGTAAGAAATATCGTTACCGATTTGCTCAACTCAGACTGATTTGACTTCATTGATTGTGGGTTGACTCTCATTAAAACAGGATGGGTGTTAACTTATGCAACATGCATGTACATGCATGCATTTTCACTGATAAAACGTAAAAGGTTAGTTAAATAATCAGATGAACTGAGACAATCATATTCTGAGGCAAATTAAATAATCTTATCCCGGTAACTTAAACACACAATACAAGTTACAGGTATTAATCGAACAACGTGTTGTTTTGTATCCAAATGAGAGTCGGAGCTTACCCGTCTGTGTTCTTGCTTCTTGAAGGCCGATCTTGTGGCCAATTGTTTTGAAACAATCTGACTTTCAGTTGTTCGTTCAGTTCTCCATTCTAGGGCTGTAACGATACACCCAACTCACGATTCGATTCGTATCGCGATTTTTGACCCACGATTCGATACGCCCACGATTTTTAAAAAAATGTTTTTTTAAAGTAGTAAATTTGACTTATTAACATTTACTTACTTACATTAACTATTTAATAACAAATAATTCAGACCACTGCAGAGAATGAGTAATATGTATGCAAAAATGAACAAATGTATATCCAAAGATTGTTTTATTTCTCAAAATAATACTGTTGAGCCGGAAGCTCTGTTTTTTTCGGTTCTGAAAAAGTCATTTTTCCAAATCGTGTAAATCCGTTAAGATTTTTTTTTTTGGGGGGGGGTGGCTCTCTCACTGTCTCACTCTCATAGGGCCAATGATTTTCTGTGATCGCGGAAAACAGATGGAAATTACGGAATTTTTATGGTGAAACATTGCTCGCGTGTCAAAATGTAACTGCCGCAGAAGGCTTCCGCCCAAGCAGATGCCTTCAGTGTTGCCAGATATTGCTAACGTTTTCCACCCCAAAATATATTCAAAACCAGCCAAAAAGCACCTAAATCTGCCCAATCTGGCAACACTGCATGCCTTTCCGGTCAAGTGATTGTGATTGGCTTGTGGCACACCTAGCCAGCCAATGAGCTGCTTGTTTACAGATTCGCTCCCCGCGTCGCAACCAGAATAGCGACTGCTTAAAAGAAATGAATGCTCTGCCAGTGGCGAGTGTGGACGTTGCGTGACTCGCAGAAGATTGTTGCAGGTCGGCGAAAAAACGACTTACTAATAGATATAAAAAAATAAAAGTAATTTAAGTAAGTTTAAAATGTAATTTAAATAAAAAGTAAAGTATTCATAAATTGAAGTTTGGAAGCGCCTCTGTTTTTGGGCTGAGGAGAAGTTTGAAAGGGTGTACCGCGATTCTGCCTTGTCTCGCGATACGGATTGTGGCTCTGCGTATCGCGATTTCGATACGCATATCGTTACAGCCCTACTCCATTCATTTGCTTCTTCCATGTAAGGGCGAGACGGCAGCAATATCCAGTGGAGAAATCAGACTGCTGCACCACTCATTCTCCATTTTCTCCATACCGAGTACTCCGCCATTACTGCTCGGCTTAGGCAATTACTAAAACCCGGGATGGGACAGGACGTCACCGGTTTTAGCAACAACCGTGGGGAGGTCACTGCCCGAGTGATATGTCGTCACATCCCGTTCCGTCCTGGCTTTTACCAACAACCTTCGGCTCACACTCCAGGAGAACTGGTGCAACCTATACGTTCCTTTTCTTGTAGTTTTCTTTTCCTTTAATTGTTGGTACTGCACCCTCTTTCAATACGGGCTTATAGCCAACGCTCCTCAACAGATCAGAGGTTTCGTACGAGTCTTCAGTAAAATGTGCAGAGCAGAGGAGAGACCACTTCGTAGGCGTCCAATGTGCCTGTAAACTAATTGCAAAACGCGTCCAAATCTTTGCAGTTTGAACATTCTTGGGCCGTGAATGCAATGTCAATCCACCTTCTGTCATGTTGCTCCACCAGCCAGAAACACCTCTATGTGGCATGGCAATAAATTAGCTCAAAATGGAGGCTCGGAGTTGCAGTCAGTTCTGTGTTTTAGCATAGCGGAAATGGCGATGAGACCGATAGACTTCCTGCTGTGACGTTGTGGACGTCAAGGTCGTTCACTCAGACCGCTACCTCTATGAATCACTTTAATTGTAAAAATTACTACTATATGAGTGATTCCACGCTTATGGGTACTGAAATGGGGACATGAACTTATTCACCTAAAACCATTTCTTTTTTTACCATCAAGTCACAAAACATGTAATCTTTAATGAATAATATGTTAAAAGATAACTTTAATTTTCTGAGATGTAATAAAAACATATTTATATGCCAAAGTCAAGCCTATGAGTTCCAAAATGATGTCTGTTACATTACTTGTGTTACGATTGTCCATCTCGCGTCTGTTACAAATTAATTACAATCTAGCTATATACCATGTTAATCTTATTGAAAGAATGTGTATGTTTATTCTACTACACATGTTTATTAATTATATTTGCTAAAACATCACCTTCCTATGTTTCAAAAAGTAATTCTACATTGTTAAAATTGAGAATATATATGTCCACAACACTTCTGTTACGTTCTGACTTTGGCATATAAATATGTTTTTCTTACATCTCAGAAAATTAAAGTTATCTTTTAACATATCATTCATTAAAGATTACATGTTTTGTGACCTGATGGTAAAAAAAAAAAAGAAATGGTTTTAGGTGAATTTTTAAAAATAAGTTCATGTCCCCATTTCAGTACCCATAAGCGTGGAATCACTCATATGAGATTTATTGTTAATGCTTAAAATTATTCCTGTGCCATTCTTGAGGTCTCAAAGCATTTATAAACAAAAGTGAGGCCATAGTTCTGCGTATATGCTTTAAGCACTTCTTGCTTTTGTACTGTGAAACTTGATTCCTCAAAGAAGCTCTTATTGTGGCCGATTTTCTGTTATTAGCTTGGGGCAACAGGGTCTCCAATTAAGGTGGGAACCGAAATGCAGACAGGTCTGACTTTTAGACTCCAACATCATCTAAAGTAACAGTAATTTAGACTCCACCATGCCTACAAACACATGCAGCGTTATCAGCTTGTGACTCAGCACTTTCCGTCATCGGTCACACGGCACGTTTGTGGCCACACTGATACGAGTTCTGCTGTTGTTACAGAAGCCTCAGCTGAGGCGGCCCATATTCTTTCAGCCATCAGTGAGGTGCAGTCTGTTCCCGCACCAGGCACCAGCCATGAGCCAGCCTCTATACCCCCTGCAACAACTCCCTCTCCGACCGAGCGAGGTTAGAGCGCGCCATCGATGCCTGCCATCTCCATATCGTTTGCGTTGTTACCTCTTAACTTTTTACTCATTGACTACTAATCCACAGTCGCATTTTTTTTTCTTTGCATGCATACTTTAAAAAAATAAATAAATCCCTAACTCCTCTGACTCACAGACTTCGTATTACTAATTCTCATAAGGCCTGAAATCATCTCCAGCCTCTTAAGCAGGATTTTAGCTTATGGGGTGTTGTATGTGTAGAGTAAGATAAAGGATTTGTGTTCATGTGGGTGTGATCTGCATGTGCTTTTAGCTGAAGAATGTCACGAGTGTGCTCACCACGAACCAACACCCAAAGAGCGGCCCATGGAGGAAGTGGCTGCCCGCTTGGCTCAGCAGGACCAGGCAGAACGGGACGCTTTGGCCGGTAGGTGCACTTCTCTGACGTGCACACCTGTTTCACATGTATACCTAATGCCTATAATATACGCATAAATAAAACGGAGTTAACTGTGGCCAATATAGTAAGGCGTTTTAACCTTTATTGGCCAGTGGCCCCATTTAAAGGACCCAAAATTCTCATTACTTTCAAATCCATTATCATTATTAATATTTTAGCATAAAAACTGTTAGGTGCACATAGCATTTAAAGATGTGATGATACTAGGGCTGTGCGATATATCGAATATACTCGATATATCGCCGAAAATTCTGTGTGCGATACATAAAATTATTATATCGTAACTATCGAGTATTTTATGGTCATCTTCCGACTTGCGTTCGTTTCGTGTTTGTTGCGTTTGTTTAAAACATTTCCCGGTGGTTTTCTCTCTGTCCCTCAGGCAGTAACGTGAGAGGCTGCCTAAGGGTAAAGAAAACAATAACGTCACTCACTCGCCAACCAATCCCGGGCGACATCTCGGTGCTGAAAAGAACTTCCGGGAAGATTTTCTAGTTTCAGTTGTGTTGCCAGATTGGGCGGTTTTAAGTGCGTTTTGGCGGGTTTTGAACATATTTTGGGCTGGAAAACGTCAGCAGTATCTGGCAACACTGCTTTACAGCGCTGACTCAGTTCGTGCAATCGCTGGTGTTGCATAGGCTACTGTGTAAGCTCTGTCAATTTCAGCGACAAATTAAAAATGGAAGCGGACGAATTGGTTCCTAAATGAACTAGTAAGGGGTCAGTCATCTGGCATTTTTTGGATATCGCAAGGAGGACGTGGAACAGCAAATGCCAATTTGTCAAGTGTGCAAAAAAACCTGTCATCACGAAAGGCAGCAGCCGGAATTATACACATCTGAGAGGCAGAGCCAGAAAACATTCAGTTCAAAAGTGTGCAAAGAGAAAAATGATGTTTTGCAGATCTCTCTCTTCTCTCCCTCAATCTCTCTCTCTATTGTGAATGTTCCAGTGGTTCTCAGTAGTCAGGTTAATAGCTTGGAGATCTATTTTTTAAAATAATTTAATGAAAGAGCACTTTTCTTATTTAGGCTAAATGTCTCTCAGTGTTGAGCTTGCACTTTATTGGTTTGAGCTCTGAGCAGCTCTGTATTGTATTGCCCCTTTGTTGCAATTTTCAAGATTGTTTTTGCAGTTTGTGCCACATCTTCGTTGAATAAAAATAGTCTTATTTCAATTCAATTGTGATTAATCACTAGCATGACAATTTAAAATGTGTTGTTGAAAACCACCTGTAAAGTTAACCAAGAATGTTATTTAATCTGCAGGGATTGTAGTGAAAACAGTAAAGAGTAAAAGTTAGATTTCATGGGGTCCTTTAGAGGAGATTTAAATATATCGAGATATATATCGTATATCGTGAAATGGAGAAAATGTATCGGGATATTCATTTTTTTTTTCCCATATCGCACAGCCCTAGATGATACCATGTGGGGTCTTTGTTTGAACATTTTAACATGTTTTATCAAAGTCAGGTGAAAGCAAGCATCTAATCTCTGCTGTTCTATTCAGCCTAGATCGCTACTTTTGATTTGGATGCACATAAGCGCACTGAACCCTGTGAACCATAAACAAATGCTAGCAACTGGTACCAAAAGTATAATTATTTAGTTCATTTATTTATTGCATTTCATATACAGTGGTGCTTGAAAGTTTGTGAACCCTTTAGAATTTTCTATATTTCTGCATAAATATGACCTAAAACAACATCAGCTTTTCATACAAGTCCTTAAAGTAGATAAAGAGAACCCAGTTAAACAAATGAGACAAAAATATTATACTTGGTCATTTATTTATTGAGGAAAATGATCCAATATTACATACATGAGTGGCAAAAGTAAGTGAACCTTTGCTTTCAGTATCTGGTGTGACCCCCTTGTGCAGCAATAACTGCAACTAACCGTTTCCGGTAACTGTTGATCAGTCCTGCACACCGGCTTGGAGGGGTTTTAGCCCATTCCTCCATACAGAACAGCTTCAACTCTGGGATGTTGATGAATTTCCTCACATGAACTGCTCGCTTCAGGTCCTTCCACAACATTTCGATTGGATTAAGTTCAGGACTTTGACTTGGCCATTCCAAAACATTAACTTTTTATTCTTCTTTAACCATTCTTTGGTAGAACAGCTTGTGTGCTTAGGGTCATTGTGTTGCTGCATGACCCACCTTCTCTTGAGATTCAGTTCATGGACAGATATCCTGACATTTTCCTTTAGAATTTGCTGGTATAATTAATAATTCATTGTTCCATCAATGATGGCAAGCCGTCCTGGCCCAGATGCAGCAAAACAGGCCCAAACCATGATACTACCACCACCATGTTTCACAGATGGGATAAGGTTCTTATGCTGGAATGCAGTGTTTTCCTTTCTCCAAACATAACGCTTCTCATTTAAACCAAAAAGTTCTATTTTGGTCTCATCCGTCCACAAAACATTTTTCCAATAGCCTTCTGGCTTGTCCACGTGATCTTTAGCAAACTGCAGACGAGCAGCAATGTTCTTTTTGGAGAGCAGTAGCTTTCTCCTTGCAACCCTGCCATGCACGCCATTGTTGTTCAGTGTTCTTCTGATAGTGGACTTGTGAATATTAACATTAGCCAATGGGAGAGGCCTTCAGTTGCTTAGAAGTTACCCTGGGGTCCTTTGTGATCTCGCCGACTATTACACGGCTTGCTCTTGGAGTGATCTTGGTTGGTCGACCACTCCTGGGGAGGGTAACAATGGTCTTGAATTTCCTCCATTTGGACACAATCTGTCTGACTGTGGATTGGTGGAGTCCAAACTCTTTAGAGATGGTTTTGTAACCTTTTCCAGCCTAATGAGCATCAACAACACTTTTTTTGAGGACCTCAAAAATCTCCTTTGTTCGTGCCATGATGCACTTCCACAAACATGCGTTGTGAAGATCAGACTTTGATAGATCCCTGTTCTTTAAATAAAACAGGGTGCCCACTCACACCTGATTGTCATCCCATTGATTGAAAACACCTGACTCTAATTTCACCTTCAAATTAACTGCTAATCCTAGAGGTTCACATACTTTTGCCACTCATGGATATGTAATATGGGATCATTTTCCTCAATAAATAAATGACCAAGTATAATATTTTTGTCTCATTTGTTTAACTGGGTTCTCTTTATCTACTTTTAGGACTTGTGTGAAAATCTGATGATGTTTTAGGTCATATTTATGCAGAAATATAGAAAATTCTAAAGGGTTCACAAACTTTCAAGCACCACTGTATGAGTGTAAAGCTTATCTTGCTCCACAGCCCATGCACGCAGGAATGTGAAGCTTTCATTTGTGTATTTTTTGCAGTGGTTGAGTAAATCTAATATGGAACTATCGATAAATATTATAAGCAAGTATGTAATGATTCACCCAATTCACAAGTCGAGTCATGATACTGGGTTCATGATTCAATTTTCGAACAATATTTCTGAAAAAATATTCAATGAAAAATTTTGCATTTTTTTGGTAAATTATTTTCTTATTCTTTATCAACTTAAATATTCTCTTTGTTAACTTAAGACAAACCTTTTTAATTCATTTTCGTACTAACCAGCAATAATTATTTTCCCAGATTTGTAAAGGTTGGACTGAAGTGTGTGTGTGTGTGTGTTATTTAGCAGCTGGGAGGTCTGTATGGTGAAATACCGTGACCGAGGTCTTGAAAGTACTGACCAAGGTCATGGTATTTCACTATATGGACCAGGGGCGATTTCTCAGAGACAACAAGGGAAGCCGAGCTTCCCCTAAAATTCTCTCCCCAAACTGCGGCGTCTACGACGTTGAATTCTCATTAAAACAATAACTTGCATAACATAATATATGCCCAAGATTGTATTTATGTTCATAACTATCCTGTAACTTATCTGAGTGATGTCTGACGAACTTGCAGTTCGCTACGAGAATCACCTTTACTGCCAGGCTGTAACCTTTCTTATTTCAATGGGCTCTATGAACTGGCAGCAGTGTTGCTAGATTGGGTGGTTTTAAGTGCATTTTGGCGGGTTTTGAACATATTTTGGGATGGAAAACGTCAGCAGTATCTGGCAACACTGACTGGCAGCCGGGTATCCGTTGCAGTCTACGAGACGGCTCTGAACAGCCAATTTCGGCTAGTTGTTATTGGTTAAAATCAACAAAATCGTCACTTCCAGGGAAGCCGGGCTTCTCTGGGACTAAACGAGACAGTGGGAGGGACAAGAAGCCGGGCTGATAAAGGATTATTGGAGGTAGTGTTTGAAAGACATGAGGAGGGCGGTACTTCGGCGAGGAACACGGAAGTATGATCAGTCAGTCCCTAGCGGATGTCGAGAAAATGCAGTCGTGTGCCAAAGTGCTGTCCGAATTTCTTTTCATATAAACGGTTCTTCTCATTGATGTCTCTGTACATTACTCTGTAAATAAATGTAAATATTACTCGTTGTGCTCTGTTAACTTTCATCCATTCTATCAGTTTGATCATTCGTGAATTCACTCGTTTATTTCATTTGTAGTTCAATCTGGTTGTAGGCTAGCTTGAGCCTTATTGGGATCTGCAGTGCTAGCTGCTAACAGAAATTGGTAAAGTCTCTCGAAAGCACAACCAGCTGGTATGACAGAGTCACAGACCATTTTCTGGAAAAGGAGCGGAGGGCAGAATTTGTGTATAAATAGTGTTCATGTTCATGAATCTGAAGTGTGTATATTGTTCAGTAATGTTAAGAGAATGGTGGGCTCTGTGTTATAGGTTATACCTGGGTATAATATTCAAGGTTCTGTGTGTTGCATAGCCTACCTGGTTATGAATTTCCAGACTGTGTTGCAGAAGATGTTCAAGGATGTGTTGCACAGCTGGGTGTTGTGTTAAAGACTCTGTGTTGCATATCAGGGTATGATGTTCAAGGCTCTTCGTTGAATAGCCAGTGGTTTTTGAATGTTTGATATTTTTGATTAAGGATATGAGGCACTAGCCTGGCAAGCCAGACTATAACATGAAATGTACAAGCAAAAATACTTTCTGCCACTAGGTAGGGTTGTCTAGTTCACTATGCTAATGGGGCACACCTTTCTATGCTTTGATATCCGGCCTACAGGTTTTACGATGAATACGTAAAATGGGCTTCCCCTGTTTTTAAAAACCAGCAGCCGCCACTGATACGGACCGACCTTAAGCTGGTAAATAATATATATATTTTTTTTCTTTACCAAATTCTAACAGAAAACGAGAGCCTTCGAAAGGGAAAGCCAAGCCGCCATTTTGAATCTTCATTCACGGCTGTAATGCAAATTGCTTTCTCCTCAGTATACAAGTGCACTTCCGTGACAGGGGGAAAAAAAAAACTACATTTTGCCGCCTATGTAGTCCCCTATTTATACAAAATTGAGTCATTCAGGATTCAGCCATGTTTTTGCTCGGCGTTAGCAAGTTACAGGTTTTTAGCTTTCTCCTGAAATGTTTTCTTTTATTTCTTCTTCCTCAGGGTAGTAAAACTCGCTTTCGCTGTGAACAGTCATTATTGCTATCCATGCTGTAAAATTAATGCTATTCTCCTGAGAAATGCTGGCAAAAATTTTATAAGATTTTTGATAATCTTATAAATAAATCTTATAAAAAAAAAAAGATAAATGTTGACAAAAATGTTACTATGTTTGTTGTTGTTGTGAACGAGCGAGTCGCCAGAGATCCGTAACCGGGGTCCTTAACTGCACTGCAAAAAAAATATCTTAGCAAGTGAAAATATCTTGAAAATAGTTGAAACGATCTAGCATTTCCTATTAGAAGAATACAAGACACCAATTCTGAGATTATTAAACCTAGTTCTAGATTGCAATTAACTTATTCCAAGATGTCTTGTCAAGTAAAAATATCTGTCCATGCAGCAACATATTTTCATTTGTATGAAGTAATTTTCTCCTCAAATTCAGTTTTCAATTTTTTGCAGTGTGGGGTCCGTACTGTAGGATACAGACCCACTCGCCAGCCAATCAGAGTGCAGGATTTGGACCGTGAAAAAAATAACAGCCTATTAACGAAAATATTTATTTTAATTAAAATAAAAAGTTAGTCAAGGGCGGCACGGTGGTGTAGTGGTTAGCGCTGTCACCTCACAGCGAGAAGGTCCGGGTTCGAGCCCCGTGGCCGGCGAGGGCCTTTCTGTGTGGAGTTTGCATGTTCTCCCCGTGTCCGCGTGGGTTTCCTCCGGGTGCTCCGGTTTCCCCCACAGTCCAAAGACATGCAGGTTAGGTTAACTGGTAGGTGTGAATGTGAGTGTGAATGGTTGTCTGTGTCTGTATCAGCCCTGTGATGACCTGGTGACTTGTCCAGGCTGTACCCCGCCTTTCGCCCGTAGTCAGCTGGGATAGGCTCCAGCTTGCCTGCGACCCTGTAGAACAGGATAAAGCGGCTAGAGATAATGAGATGAGATGAAAAAGTTAGTCACAAATATGCCTTTTCTCAAAGCTATACAGCCTTTCGATTTCATAAAAGCAGTGAAATTTAGTTCCCTCTGAAATTTGGTCATTGTGATGTATTTATTTCTGCAATATCTCAAAATATATATGAGGCCATTCTGTGGCTGCGAAGTTATTTAATTTGAGGGGATTCCCTAGCAAATGTGCATGAAATCGCTCGCTTCATGCAGTTAAGCAGACAGAGGGAGTCCGGTGTGCGCATGCACAGGTTTACCTGCTTCTTCTTTTCCTCCTTCTTTTGGGTTTTACGGTAGCTGGCATCCACAGTGTTGCATTACTGCTATCTACAGGTTTACCTTTGACCGTGCACTGACCGTTGCATCATTCTGTCGCTAAACAAACAGCTGATCACACCGAGGTGCTCGCTGAGCGGCGATATTTATTAGTTTGGTCCTGTGTTTCCTTTCCTTCGCAACATAACGTCATTTCTGAACATGATTTCCGTTACTGTAGTCGGTCTTTCACGTTTCATTCGCATCCTCCATTTTCCTTTCCTGTTTCAAATTTGTATCCCACAATGCCTTGCGTGAACGGGGAAAGCCCACCATGTGATGCATGGCGTAGTGTCTTGAATTGGGTCATGGTGAAGCAGGAAAAAATAGCGGAGAATTTAGGGCCGTGTGGCCCTAAATTTATTAACTGTTCTATTTTGTAAATAAATAATAAAATTGGAAGTTTGTGATTCGAATTCAGTAGCTTTCGGTCTACTAGACAAAAATAATTGGGTGTCGGGGAAAATTCTTTTTATGACCTACACTTGAAAAATCTGAAAGGCAGTCCAGCTTTTAGAAACATTTATGCTACCTCCAGTTTCTTCTTTTCTTTCTCTTTATCAGTCTGTAAAAGGAGATCTCTGGTTTCTTGTTAAATCTGTTTTTAGTCAATCGCATAACAGCTCTTTGCCATTTTAGATCTGTTCTTTTGCGTTTTCATAGCATTAGAACTGCGTTACTTCCACCTAGGGTGACGCCACGTGTCTTGCTATTGTACATTCTTGCAGCCTCTGCTGTTTAAACAGCATAATTACAGCTAGGAGAAACTAACACAGCCTGATGATCATGATTCATTTTTATTTAATCGATTCAAATTGTCAAGCATGTTTCAGGATTTATTATAAACATGCATTACCACTGCAGCACACTGTGCTAAATTTAGTGCAGTGTGCTTTAAGTAGAGCCACATGACCTGCGCAGTAAAGCAATCTAAAATGGCTTCCAGCAGATGCACAGAGCACTCATCTGAAGTATACGAGTATGTACCCAGAAAGGGCTCGGATATCAACCTTTTTAAAGAGCTGCTATAAACATCTGGAGTGAGGTCACCAATTTAGATGCTGATTTATGAGGAGCGAAAATGCTGATACCAGATGATAATTTTTGTTAACATGGATCATGCAGACACACACCAAGTCTCATATCTCAGTTATTGCACAAAATCGAGTTGTACGTGAGCCGATAGCCGACGAGGCGCGTAGTTGGCTATAAGCCATGTACGAAGGTATTGCAGGGATGAGAATTTTCCGCCGATCGGCGGATTTCTGACTTTTTCAGACCAAAATGATCGTTTTTGAGCGTGCACGCGCAACATTAAGGTCTGCATCACGCATCTTAGAATGTGCGCGCGCGAGGGAGACTGTGTGCTTGTTCATGTAGCGCATGCCAGACAAAGAGCATCCTGATTGGGTTACTCAGCAAAATAAGCCAATCAGCTTTCAGTGTGGGTGGGCTTTTATCTCTTTTCTTGAGGACCGGAGTTTTCAGCTGAGTCAGCGCAGCCTACAGGCAGAGAGAGCACGCGCGCGCCCCAAAAAACCAAAGCACAAAACCCACTTCAGCTCAGATTACATAAAAGAATCTCCGTGTCTAATAATAATCTCCCTGTCTAATAATAATCTCCCTGTCTAATAATAATCTCCCTGTCTAATAATAAAGAAAATAAATAAATAAAAAAAGCCAAAAATCATTAGCCCCTGGGCCCCGCCCCCCTGGGCCATGGGCCCCGCCCTGGTTTTTTCAGACTTTTTAAATATTTTTCATTCTCATCCTTGGTATTGTGTGCAATAATTTTCATGACATCTACATTCACTGGATTTTGAGAAACAGAGCTTTTTTTTTTGCAAATCTGATAAATCAAAGTTTATACAAAACGTCCGACAAAATAATTTCTGCAATTTGTAAAAATGCTGCTATAATTCTTGGGGGGGGGGAAAATGTTCTTGCCATCAAATACTTTTCATTCCATATTTTGTTTCTTTTGTATTATGGGGGGTTTGTTTTTGAGTAGTGTTTCTATTTCATCCTTGGTTGGTTCAGCAAATAAAATATCACGAATAATGCATGTTTGTGTCCATGTTATGGCTTTGAAACGTTGGTGGTTAAAAAGCCCACCACTTGTATGAAATTCAGACTTAACACCCTTATCAAAGTCTTTGAATACAATTGGTTAATGGATCTGAATTGAGCTGCAGACCACCCACACAGATGAATTGTTTGAAGTGGTGAAGGACCAGCCACAGTTTTTGGAAAAGCTGATGGCAGAGAATTGATGCAACGTGTGCCACGAAAAATCTAAACAACTCCCCTCAGGGCAAATCCCCCTGCGCCATAACCCAGTCAGGGAGGCTCAGGTGTGCTATCATTTGCCCAAGGCGAACACCTAGGCTAGTGGAAGGAAGGAGGCACCTTACAGTTCCATTCTAGACCAGCTCCAAGTGAAGTCTAGCCACTGCCCAATTTATATAATATATATGTGGAACATTTTTAAAATTTTGTAATTGTATGAAAAATTTAGTTTTATTGGTGAAGAGGTATGTGTGTTACGCTTTAATATTAGCGTTTTTTGCTGATATGGTTTAGATCATGATTGGTACCGTATATCCCATACCACATGTCAGTGTTGTCGTCGAGTCATTAAACCCCGAGTCCAGTCTCAAGTCCCCAGTGTTCAAGTCCGAATCGTTAAAAAAACATTTCGAGTCGAGTCCACTATTGATCTGAGTTGAGTTCAAGAACAAGACTCCAATCGCACCATTTGACGGTGGCGGTTTTAGCGCCATTAATATTAGTTTGTTCCTGAACACAACGTATGAACAGTTGAATGTGCGTTCTCTTTGTCAGGGAGCGTGAACTATTCTGTCAGAGATGGTTGAGAGATGGCTATAAGTCCAGAAGGTGTGTGTTTATTTATTAATATTAGTGAAGACAGGTAAACAATCCAGAACGGCAGGCAAAATCGTAAAACGGTGAAACAGGCAAGAGTACACTAGGTAGAATCAAAGACAAGAAACAGGAACTCGGGGATCAGGAAATCAGATAAGGAAATAAGACTTGGTAATGTGTCAGCAATGCAACTCAATACTTCGCAAAGTAACTGTGTTTTCACAGTTTTTATATAGGCACGCTGATTGCGCCTTAATCCTGTGCAGGTGCGAGCCGTTTACGGCAGGGGTTCCCAAACTTTTCCATGCCAAGGCCCCCCCAAACAGCATTAGCTTCTGGCCGGGGACCCCCCTTTGCAAACCCACAGACAATGCTACAAAATATGTAAAGAAACATCAACTTTTAGAATGTTTTCTCTTTTATTCAGTAGTCAATAATTGTTACGGGGCGGCACGGTGGTGTAGTGGTTAGCGCTGTCGCCTCACAGCAAGAAGGTCCTGGGTTCGAGCCCCGTGGCCGGCGAGGGCCTTTCTGTGTGGAGTTTGCATGTTCTCCCCATGTCCGCGTGGGTTTCCTCCGGGTGCTCCGGTTTCCCCCACAGTCCAAAGACATGCAGGTTAGGTTAACTGGTGACTCTAAATTGACCGTAGGTGTGAATGTGAGTGTGAATGGTTGTCTGTGTCTATGTGTCAGCCCTGTGATGACCTGGCGACTTGTCCAGGGTGTACCCCGCCTTTCGCCCGTAGTCAGCTGGGATAGGCTCCAGCTTGCCTGCGACCCTGTAGAAGGATAAAGCGGCTAGAGATAATGAGATGAGATGAGATAATTGTTACATTTGTTTAGCATAAGAATATTATTAACTAACATGTTTTCAACACATATTTTCGCATTGAACAATAAACTGTATAACCTCCTGCAGTACCTGATTCAACTCGTTATCCATCCTTTTTGCGACCAGTGCCTCGCGATGGAGCGTGCAGTGTGTGGCCAGTACATGCGGGGCCTTCCGCTTAATGAGAGCGGTCACTCCACTGATCTTCCCGGTCATTGCCGCGGCTCCGTCCGAACACACCCCCACACAACGGGTCCAGTCCAATCCGTTAGACTCGATGTAATCGTCCAAAACTTGAAAAATGTCTTTCCCAGTAGTTCTTCTTTCAAGTGCTTTACAAAATAGTATTTCCTCCGCAAATCTTTCCTGTGAAATAAATCTGATGTACACAAGCAGTTGGGCCTCATTGGATAAATCTGTGCTCTCATCCAGCTCACTCAACCCTGATCAGTCGCTTGGAAAGCAAGTTTGGTGTTAAGGGTGCTGCACTCGAATGGGTCCGCTCGTATCTCTCAGGGCGCACTCAGCGTGTATTTATTAAAGGCGCTGTCTCTGAGAAGTTTGATCTTCGCTATGGAGTACCGCAAGGGTCATGTCTTGGTCCTTTGCTGTTTTCTCTTTATACCTCCAAGTTATTTGACATTACCAAACAACATCTACCAAAGGTTGTCTGTTATGCTGACGACACACAGCTGTATGTGTCATTCCGCCCTGATGAGTCCTCTGGCTCTGGAAAAGCACTTGCTGCGATGTCTGACTGCATACGAGATCTTAGAGCTTGGATGATATGGGATAAACTGATGATCAATGACGGAAAGACGGAGGTATTACTTGTGGGCACTCGTCAACAGCTCAATAAAGTTGACATTGATGCTATCATGGTCGGCTCAAGTAGAGTAGCACCCAGTACATCAGTTAGAAACTTGGGTGCTTGGTTTGATTCTCAGCTGACTATGAATACTCATGTAAACAAAGTTTATAGTGCCACGTATTTCCATCTCTATAACATCAAGCGTATTCGAAAGTATCTGTCGCAAGATACAACAGAAAAACTTGTGCACGCTTTCTTTTCTAGTCGTATCGACTATTGCAATAGTCTGCTCTACGGTCTGCCGGCCAAGCAGCTGGACAAGTTACAGCGGGTACAGAACACTGCCGCGCGCGTAATATTTCACCTGCCTAAGTTCTGTCACATTACCCCTGTGCTTGTTCGGCTGCATTGGTTGCCCATTAAGTACCGAATCAATTTTAAGATTTGTTTAATCACATTCAAGGTTTTATATGGCCTGTCACCTAGTTATCTCTCCGACTTAATCTCGGTGAAGAAAACTAGATATCATTTAAGGTCTTTCGAAGCGCCAGTTGTAAACAGACCGCGGACAGCTAGGAAGACGCTAGGTGACAGGTCGTACGCAGCGGCAGCCCCCACACTGTGGAATGCACTTCCACAAGTAATCCGCCAGTCCCAGAATATAGACGATTTTAAGCGCCTTTTGAAGACTCATCTTTTCAGGGAAGCCTATAATTTATAACTCCTATAGAACTTTATTATTATTTTTGTTTTATTTTTTAGTTAAGCTATCTTAATTATAAATATATAAATAAGATTTTTATTATATAAGTTGCAATTTTAGTATTTTTTGTTTTATCATATAATTTTGGAAATTTTAGCTTGTAAAGCGCAATAGATCATTTGTATGTTATTTTGCGCTATAGAAATAAATTCATTCATTCATTATCTCTAGCCGCTTTATCCTTCTACAGGGTCGCAGGCAAGCTGGAGCCTATCCCAGCTGACTACGGGCGAAAGGCGGGGTACACCCTGGACAAGTCGCCAGGTCATCACAGGGCTGACACATAGACACACACTCACATTCACACCTACGGTCAATTTAGAGTCACCAGTTAACCTAACCTGCATGTCTTTGGACTGTGGGGGAAACCGGAGCACCCGGAGGAAACCCACGCGGACACGGGGAGAACATGCAAACTCCGCACAGAAAGGCCCTCGCCGGCCCCGGGGCTCGAACCCAGGACCTTCTTGCTGTGAGGCGACAGCGCTAACCACTACACCAGAAATAAATTAAATTACAACAATTACAACAACAGCTGAAGTGCGAAGTATTCGCTGGCTCTCACCTGCTCCAACAGCTGAGCAGATACGTCTTGAGCCATGTCACCAATCCGTCGGCTCACGGTGTTATCAGAGAGTGGGACAGCATTGATTTTTTTTTTTTTTTTTTGCAGCATCCTCACCAAGCAATTCTCGGACAATGTCTTTGGTGGCTGGTAAAATCAAATCTCCAATTGAGTGAGGTTTTTAGCACGAGCAATGTGGTACGAGGCTAAAAATGATGCCTTCAGGGCCCGCTCGGGGACAGTAGCTTGCTGGGTGAATGCAGCAGATTGCCTGACCAAATGCTCTTCTTTGCATCTCAAGAAATCTACTGTTTTTTTCAGCATCTGTTGGATGTTTTTGTACCAAGTGACGCTGAAGTTTCGAAGGTTTTAAGCACTCGTTTGACAGGGTCTCCAGACAGGGGACGCATTTCGGGCAATCATGGCCATTTTTCTGTATGGCTGTAAACAGTGATGGGAATAACGGCGTTAGAAATAAACGGCGTTACTAACGGCGTTACTTTTTTTAGTAACGAGTAATCTAACTAATTACTTTTTACATCGTTATAACGCCGTTCCCGTTACTTACAATAAAATACTATGCGTTACTTTATTAAAGCTGTTCTCATCTGGCACGCTGCTCGTTCAGCCTTTCTTTACTCTGCTTTCGTGTGGGGCGGGGAGACACGAGACAACGGCACAGTAAGCCAATCAGAGTAGATTTGGACAACATGCGTAGGTAGGCCACGCCTACTGCACGACTGCGCGCTCTTTCAATCAGAAGACCCAGCGATGGCGAGCGGTCAGCCCAGCACTGCGCTTTCACACTGGAAATACAGCCATTGCTTTTCATTACTTGAAATAAAAGGCAAGAGTGTTTACGTGCAATGCACATTATGTCGAGGAACAAAGCGTTTGTCCTCGTCAGTGGCCAGTAATTAGTAACAATTTTAATAACTACAAAAATATATTACATTTGATAGATGTCTCATCTCACATTGTCCCACAAAAATATTAATATAGTGTAGATAACATTACTAATTGGTTCTGTTAAGTGTCCATTTCAGTCATTAAACACATTTAACATTCACTTTTATTATGATTACACTAATTGAATTTGATTTTTTTTTTTTGAGGGGGAACAAAATGTAACGGAATAATTACTTTCCCTGGTAATTAGTTACTTTTATGACAAAGTAACTCCGTTACTAACTCAGTTACTTTTTGGGAAAAGTAACTAGTAACTATAATTACTTTTTGAAAGTAACGTGCCCAACACTGGCTGTAAAGCCATACTTGATGTATGCTGCCTCATATTTTCGGATTTTAGTTGGCCAGGACTTCTTAGTTTTTTTCGCAGCAGTGTCCTCCACAGCAGGGCTGTTGGTTTGTTCCTTCAGTCTCTTCTTCAAAAACCTGTCCATTTTGCATTAGCAATACACTAGCTTGAAGAGCAAAGCAGCTTGATAAATGGCGCAAACCGCAACATCACAGGCAATCGGAGAGATGAGCATGGCAAACAACGTTTCGATATGATCTATTATTATTAATAATTATATTTTATAATAATGATTAAAAAACTAATTACAATATATTTAATAATAATTATTTTTAAAAAGTATATATATTTTTTTCGCAATTTTTTTGTTATCGTCCCTCCAACTTTCCGAGGCCCCCTTAGCACCCCCACTTTGAAAACCACTGGTTTACGGCATGCGCGCGCGAGAATCCGCTTGGCACGCGCGCGCTGTCCAGAGCACCCGAGAGTCTATTTGATGCACGTGCCAAGGCATGCGGGTGTGACACTCTTGCACAAAATTAGTACAAAAATGAATGTAGATATAAATATCTTATGCCAAATTATTATGGCATGCTACAAAAAAAATTAAATCAGATTCCTGATCGCCAATTTACGAGTACGAATGCAGTTAATGCTCGAGTCTGAGTCAAGTCACGAGTCCTTAAAATTAGGGCACGAGGCGGACTTGAGTCCGAGTCCTGGATTTGAGTACTACAAGCCTGCCACATGTATTCATCCAGTATTGATTGGGAAGCATTTCATATATTTATTAAGCTTTTTTTCTTTGATGCATCTAATTTTAGTTATCTTTTAGCCTGTCAACAAATATTCATGAACATAGTCACTACCCTTTGCTTGACACCATTAGTTCTGAGGAATCACCTTTGATCCTATAGTCGAGTCATCAAGTAAGAGAATGGTGGGTAATGGGAATTTTGTGTGTTTTTGTGTGTGTATACGCAGCTTTATCAGTTGGGCTGGAGGATTCCCTGGGAGCTTCCGCTAAGCATACCCTACACGCCATTGGCGCCCAGGAGGCAGCGCTCCTCGCCATCAACACGCACACAGAGAGACTCCGGGAGGCCATGGACTCAGAGGTGAACACTTATTCTGTCTGTCCCACTCTCTCTCTCTCTCATTCTTGAATGTCTTCCCCCCAAAAAAATATGACTGTTAATAACACCCTGCAATATTTTATTATTATTTATTAGGGCTGTCAAACGATTAAAAAATTTAATCGCGATTAATCTCAGGATTTCATATAGTTAATCGCGATTAATCGCTTTTTTTTTTTTTTTAATCTATGTAAATGAATAAGGCTTTTAAAGTGAAATGTTACAATTTCACTAGATGCCGCATTGAGCTGGTGGCCCCGTTGCTGGGATACGTCAGAGTGTCCGCCATATTGGATGTGGCAAATCTTCCCCGTAAACCAATGCAAGTAAATGGACTGAACTTCATAAAGCCCCTTTCTACAATAATATTTAACTCGATGCCTTTTATTCACCCATTAAGACACACACGTATATATTTGGGAAACAAACAGGCATCAAAACAACACGTATAACTTTTAATGTGATGGTTATAAATAGTGTGCGAAATACCCTGTACACTGCAAACTAGCGACAGATACGCGATAGATAGCTCAGGTAAGCTAATCAGTCAGCATACCGTAGCAAGCTACCAAAACCTGAGGCCACAATAACCAACCTACAAGACTGAATATGATAAATGATGGAAATAGTGGAAAAACTGGAAATAGTGAATGAAAATAAAAATGTACTGTTTTACTTATTGAGTCACCACACAGACCTACTCTCGTTGAATAAAGTGAGCTGAATGACCGCCAAACTGAGTTCGGCCAGGTTCTAACGTCATACCAAAACAAAATACATCACTGATTCCTTCACATTCAGAAAGGTTAAAAACATTCATCATACGTTCAAAAACGTCCATCATAGTGTGGCACTGTATTATCTAATTCTCACTGCTTATAACTCTACACCTACCCGGTGGAGATGAGCTGGGAAACTGAAGGAACGGTAATGAAAAGTATTTTTCCAGTCTCACCTGTGAAAGGTAATCCCATGTGATCTCGTTTGGACGGTAAACTTGTTGGCACAGTTAAACGCAGCACATGAATGAGGCATCTTTATTCTCGGCTACTGTCTAGACGCTATACCAGAGACGGGTGAAGAATCTCCACTTTGCCACATCCAATATGGCGGCAAGGATGACGTATGATTCTACGCAGAAGGCGGCGTCTATGTTTATATGTCTATGACTTTCTCCATCACTCACACTTACTCTTATTGAAGCAGCACGCAACAAGCCTCAACAGGAACTACGGGTGACTCGCAGGGCCAAATTAGAATTTGCGTTAACGGCACTATTTTTTTGATCGCATTAACGCGTTATCACCACGTTAACTTTGACAGCCCTATTATTTTTTTGGGGGGGGGATGGTGACAGAATATCTGTTGGACCTAAACCTTTTGATTTAGTTTAAAAACTTTAGTGCTTTGTTTAGCAGGGTGGCCGCGGGTCCTTAAAAAGTCTTAAATTTAATTTTCCTAAAATAAGGCCATTAAAAAGTCTTAAATTTCAAACCCCGTGGTCTTAAATTTTCAATCTTAAATTTATGGAGATTTTACTCAGTCATATCGTTAAAATGTGGTACACTTTGGATGGGGAAAAAGTTTAATCGTTTTTGATGCTCACAATTATACCGCGCAGGCTCCGAATCCACCGGTTGCTAGACACACGCGTGCTTGACAACCACTCAGTGCCTGATCTGTTGATGGAGGGTAGTCCGAGCCACAATGGGTAAATGTAAATTTAATGATAACTGGCTGCAAGATGCAAAATACTCGTGGTGGCTGAAAGCTGTACCCAAAGATGCCAACGAGGCATACTGTGTAGCATGCTGTAAGACTTTTAAGTTGGGCACAATGGGGATAAGAGCGGTGGACTCTCATATGAAGAGCGCCAAGCACGTTGCTTTTGCTAAAGGCCGCGAGCATCAGCCTCAAATATCCGACTTCAGCGCTGCCACCACTAACGGTCGTGGAGAAGAGGATAGATCTGCGAGATGTAAGAGAATATTGTGTGTGTGCAAGAGAGAGAATATATTCTATTGCGTGCATGTGAGAGAATAGTATTGTTTGTGTGTGGGTATCGTTCCAAGTGTTTTAAGAAGTGCAAGTGAGCAGACCTTTCAAGTGAGTGAGCCGAAGTTTCAGGTGTATGTGCATTCACATTGTTTAACTGTTGTTTTCTGCATTGTTGTTTGACCAAAGATGGAATTGAACAATTCTGCTTACAATGTGACTCCCCAAGCAGAGAAAATAATAATTTAAAAAAAACTGTTGCATTGGATTCTGTGTGTGTGACTTCATTCACATTTTCACATTGTTATATTGGATTCAAACGTTGTGACTGCATTCTGATTGTCACATAGTTACAGGTTTATCCGATCCTTATATTGTGTTCTGAGTAGGGATGTTAACCGATGACCGTTTGACCGGTGGTTGACCGAATCAACGTCAACCGGTTAATTTTTTTTGGTTGTTGGTGAAAAAAAAATCAATCGTTTTGAAGCTGCCGATTTTGGAGCGAAGAACCTGGAATTCTGTGTTTGTAAACGCTTGGGGCATGCCATGCGGTGTAAGGATGACAGCTGACAAATCAGAAACACCCATTCAGTCATGTCCCGCCCTCCCGCCCCAGTTAAAGACAGCTGACAAATCAGAAACACCCATTCAGTCATGTCCCGCCCCAGTTGAACACAGCTGCCACTCGGCGAAAGAAAAAAAGTGTAGACACAGGCTTTTTAGCTTACAAATTACTATGCTGGTTTTTTTAATTATTATTAGAAGGCACATTGAGTTTAGTCCTGCCTTGGCCAGTGCATTCTGAAAGTATGTTTCGGTCTGTAGCCAACAATGCATGTTATTGCAGATCATATCTCTCCACACAAACTAAAGGCGCAGATGCCGACTTTTTCACGGCTTTTTCATGGACTGTAACGGCATTTGCTAATGTAGTAATTTTAATACAGAATTTACTCTGATGAAATTATTCAGACACTCCAACGCCCCCCCTAAAAAAAAATCGGATCTGCACGAGCCGTGAAAAAGGCGCGCCGTTTGCATCCCTGTTTAAACTCAAAGGTTAACCGACTTTAACCGGCTAATGAGGCTCGGTGGTAGGTCAAGATTTTTTTTAGTTTTCGCCATCCCTAGTTCTGAGTGTGTGAATGCCTGTTAAGGAAAAGAAATGAAGTACTTCTACTAGAATAGTGTTTTCTGGTGAATGTTTACAAGAACAATAAGTTTCATTAAATTATATAGTTTTTTTTTTTTTTTTTTTTTTTCCAAAAGAGTACGTTTTTGCGTGACTTTAGATTTGGTCTTAATTTTTTTTTTTTTTTGGGAACATGGTATGAAAGTCTTAAATTTAACTTGGACAAACCTGTAGACACCCTGTTTAGACATGCATTGCTTCTAGCAAACCTGCAAAGTGTGAATCGTCATGTGTTTTTGTGGGATCCCTGTATTTTTAAGTCATTCTAATATACCATATGCTGGTATGATTCATTCCTCGTTACTCAAGAGCAGTCTCCCCTGTCTGTGTTTGCATTGTCAGGATTCTCCAGATAAGAAGTCAGCTCTGTGGAAAGATCTAGAGGATGCACTCAGTCAGCGCACCCATGCTGTGGACCAGGCTGGACAGGCTCTTCTCCAAGCCAAGTACGGCCAAATGCTAGAGGACCGACTTGAAGAGAGACCTTATTTGAATGGCTAATAATGCATTCAATCTTAAGCCCTGCTAGCTTAATCACATTAGTGTTTATTTTGAAGCCATATTGCATCAAGTCCAAGCAGTAAATGCTAATTCTACAAATCGATGCAATTTAAATTAGCAGTGAAGATGTTTAGCATGGGGCGGCACGGTGGTGTAGTGGTTAGCGCTGTCGCCTCACAGCAAGAAGGTCCGGGTTCGAGCCCTGTGGCCGACGAGGGCCTTTCTGTGCGGAGTTTGCATGTTCTCCCCGTGTCCGTGTGGGTTTCCTCCGGATGCTCCGGTTTCCCCCACAGTCCAAAGACATGCAGGTTAGGTTAACTGGTGACTCTAAATTGACCGTAGGTGTGAATGTGAGTGTGAATGGTTGTCTGTGTCCATGTGTCAGCCCTGTGATGACCTGGCGACTTGTCCAGGGTGTACCCCGCCTTTTGCCCGTAGTCAGCTGGGATAGGCTCCAGCTTGCCTGCGACCCTGTAGAACAGGATAAAGCGGCTAGAGATAATGAGATGAGATGTTTAGCATATCAGGCCTATTTATTTAATGATTTCTGTACATTTATGCCCATTTTGTGTGCTTTTATTTAGAGAACAGCTTGAGAAGCTCAGAGGCACGATCAACAGCGCTAAGGAAGCAAAGATTGACGTTGCCAGACCCCAAATTCTGGCTGCAGAGGAAAACCTGCACAGTATGATTGTGGATCTGGATAAAGCTGTAAACAAAGTATGTGTTCTCTGACTAATGTACTTAATGCAGGGTTCCTACGCAGTATGGAAAAGTATGGAATTTGATTTTAGTATTTTCCAGGTCTGGAAAAGTATGGAAAATGGAAATTAGGGTATGGAGAAATGTGTTTCCAGACCTTTGCCGCTACATAGTAAAATGAAGCTCAACATTCCGACATTCAGTTGAATTTTGCCAAAGAAATGTGTTGAAATGCAGAGGGAGGGAAATGGGTGTTCTGTTGTACTGGCATGCGCTCCGCCACACCCCCTGAACCTGCTTGCTTCTTGCAAGACTTTGGACAAGACGCAGGAAAACCCCCTGCTACAAAACGCCTCTTGAACACGCGTGAACACACATCATAGCTCCAGTCAGTGTAAAAATGCTTATGGCTTATTTGGCAGTGTTGCCAGAATTTGCTAGAAAAATAAGGCACATGGACCCTGAAAACAAGCGACCCAAGACAAAAAAAACTGCCGACAAAAATATGAAGGCTGTGTACGCAAACATGCATATAAACTGAACAATGCTGCTATTACATTATTATTATAATTACATTACATTTAGTTGTCGCTTTTATCCAAAGCCACTTACAGTTATTACAGGGTACAACATGGTTACAACCTGGAGCAATGTGGGGTTAAATGCCTTGCTCAAAGGCACTGCAGCCATTACATACTGGTTAGGGTGGCCACGTCTCGGCCACGTCTGCCATCTCTTGGTATGTGGACAAAATGTGATCTACAGTGGAACTAACACAGGGCCTTCATAAAACACAATAGTAAATACAAAAAATGCCGTAATGACCAGTGTTGGGCACGTTACTTTAAAAAAGTAATTAGTTATAGTTACTAGTTACTTTTCCCAAAAAGTAACTGAGTTAGTAACGGAGTTACTTTGTTATAAAAGTAACTAATTACCAGGGAAAGTAATTATTCCGTTACATTTTGTTCCCCCTCAAAAAAAAAAAAAAAATCAAATTCAATTAGTGTAATCATAATAAAAGTGAATGTTAAATGTGTTTAATGACTGAAATGGACACTTAACAGAACCAATTAGTAACGTTATCTACACTATATTAATATTTTTGTGGGACAATGTGAGATAAGACATCTATCAAATGTACTAATATATTTTTGTAGTTATTAAAATTATGTTACTAATTACTGGCCACTGACGAGGACAAACGCTTTGTTCCTTGACATGCTGTAATGTACATTGCACGTAAACACTCTTGCCTTTTATTTCAAGTAATGAAAAGTAATGGCTGTATTTCCAGTGTGAAAGCGCAGTGCTGGGCTGACCGCTCGCCATCGCTGGGTCTTCCGATTGAAAGAGCGCGCAGTCGTGCAGTAGGCGTGGCCTACCTACGTACAGTATCTATGTTGCCCAAATCTACTCTGATTGGCTTACTGTGCCGTTGTCTCGTGTCTCCCCGCCCCACACGAAAGCAGAGTAAAGAAAGGCTGAACGAGCAGCGTGCCAGATGAGAACAGCTTTAATAAAGTAACGCACAGTATTTTATTGTAAGTAACGGGAACGGCGTTATAACGATGTAAAAAGTAATTAGTTAGATTACTCGTTACTAAAAAAAGTAACGCCGTTAGTAACGCCGTTTATTTCTAACGCCGTTATTCCCATCACTGGTAATGACTGTTTTCAAATTAGAAGCTTCAGTAAACGTGTGTGTGCACAACATACAGGGTGTCCCGAAAAAATGTATACACACTTTGAATCATTGTGAAGTAGGTGTTTATTAAAATTCATTTCATTTTCAAGGTGTAATAGAATTTACAGACATCACTTTGTTTTATCACTGCCTCTAACTGATGTTTATAGTCTACGCTATGAGACCTGGAACAGTCACTGAAAGTGAATGTCCAAAAATACCAAGAGAATTGAATGTGATTTGCATTGTCAGCAGTGACTGGACCAGAATGGATGTCAGTTTGAGAACAGGTGGTGACTAAATAATAAAATGTCTGTAAATTCTATTACTCTTTGAAAATTACACGGATTTTAATAAACACATACAGTACTTTACAGTGATTAAAAGTGTGTATACATTTTTTTTCGGGACATCTTGTATGTGCTTGACATCTTCACACACCTGTGTTTTAATGTCTTGAAGTGTGCATCAGATACGTGTGCGTCAGAGTGGCATCCTGTATTTTGTGTAATGTGTATATGTATTTATGACAAAAACAGGGCACTGATACAAATTTTAGGCCAAGCTAAATATGGTATGCATTTTGGTGGTATGTCATAATGTGAGTACCTGTTTGATTTTCAAGTAATTCTTTTAAATATATGAGTAGTTGTTTGTTTGCTGAAGTCTCCAAACCTGGGAATTTGAGTATGGAAAAAGTCTGGAATTTTAAATTTGAAAATGTGTAGGAACCCTGTTAATGGATGGGGGAAAAAAATTCCTATTAACTTGCAACTGGATCAGTTGAAACAGCCATTTATCCAGTTTAGCAGAGCACCCACACTTTGTTCTGTCATGTATTGTTTGAAATAATTGCATAATTTAAGGTGAGATTCTATGCGAGATTATTCTAAAGAAACCTATTCAATAGAAAGTCAACTAACTGCTCTCTAATTTTTTTAACATTTTATAAATGTAATTATAATACCAGCATTCCGACAAAGTGACGCATTATCCTAATTTCTTGGTCTTTTAATGCTTTAAGGGGAGTGTACATTATATAGTGTAAGCTCCACTTGCTCATAAACCTCCATCTCTGTCTAGGTGCAGGCAGCTGAGACCGAGGCAAAGATTGTATCTCAGTACAGTGAGCTGGTGAAAGAGGCCAAGGCTCAGTTTCAGAGAGAGCTCAGCAACATCACACCTGAAGTCCAGGCCAACTGGAAGGGTCTCAGTAAGCAGCCATACCCTTCATCCTCTCCAGTTTACAAGCGTTAAAGTCCAGATTATGATTTAAAGTGGGCACGATTTTTGGTGGAAAATTGTGGAACATGTATCAAATGCTTGTGATTCACACGTTGCATGCGCACACGTTTGTTGTTGAAGTGAACTAAAAATACCAAACTCTCAAGTATATGCCTTCCTCTGATTTGGGGAGACAAACCTTGAGGTCTGTTGTGGTAATTCTTCTAGGTGTTGTCCCTGTCACAATTCACTTAGGGCGTATTCACACCTACGTTGTTTGGTCCGGACCAAACGAACCAAATTTCCCTTGGTCCGGACCTTTTGGGTTGGTCTGAATACAAACCACCGAACTCTGGTCCGGACCAAACAAGCGGACCGAGACCGAGCTGCAAGGTCGGACTCGGTCCGGACCAAAGGAACCCTGGTGCGGACCTTTTGGAGGTGTGAAAGCAGACCGGACCTAATCCGACAGTTTTGCTTTTTTGTACCTCGGGAGCTTCCGTCGTTTGTCGAGCATTATGGGAAACAGAGTCTTGACACTCCACTGCAAAGTGCAAACACTGTTTCGGTTGTCAAGGGAACCTTACAACAGTCGTTCAGTCATTCAGACCAGTGGTAGGCTAGACTACAGAGTACAAAAAATGAGTAGGGGGCAAACGTGGGCCGAGGAAGAAACGCGTACCCTTGTGGATATATGGGCAGATGTCCACATATCTGAGCTTTTGGAGAGAACACACAAAAATGCCGACGTGTTTGCTGTATTCAGTGAGAAAATGAAGGAGAAGGGGTTCACGCGCTCCCCAGAACCGCACCAAAATGAAAAAATAAAAAAAACATTTGGTTCGGACCAAAGCAAGTGAACTATCGAACTATCCTGGTCTGAATACACCCTCAGTTTGTCCACATGCAACAAAAACATTTTCACTTTTTGTCTACTTCCTGTTTTTTGTTTTGTTTTGAATCCCCTGCTGGCCAAAAGCCCCGAAGGGGGATTATGTCGTGGCATAAACTTGACAAGAGGCATTGTTCTATGTCGGTAATATGCATACGGGTTGTTTTACAATCAGGGTACAAAGTTTGTGTCACAGGGGTCCAAAATTCAAATTGATTCAAACTGGTTCTTGTACCAGTTTTTAAGTGAAGGACAAGTTAAAGAACAGATTTCAGGTAATTTTTTGACGTGTGTATGGTAGTTTTGTGTAATCTGCTATAAGATAAAGAAGATTAAGTGTCGCTTTAAGCAGGGCTGGGAGAAACAAATGAAGTGATTCTCGGAGAGGACTTTTTTTTTTTTTTGACAATTCAGAATCCACTACTTCCATAGTGCTTTTAAATATAAGGCTGTAAGCTTTGTGTTAGTTGTCTCTAATATTTATGTCCCAATATCTTGACCACATTTTAGGATGAAAATAATCATTTTAGATATGTTATTTTATATTGGAAAATTAGCTGTCTCGGAGAGGACATTTTTTTTGACACAATTACATACTAATTTGATCAAAAAAATAGTCTGAAAACTTACTGGCATTCAACATTAAAACTTAACTATGTTTCCAATGATATGGAACCAAATATTTGTTTTATGGTATAAAGAATGATTTAAGTGCATCCCTTTTGGTGGTCAAAAAAGCACTTTTTCTAAATGACACGAGTAATTTTGCTAAATATGACACATCTTGTCATACATTCACCAAAAATAACGTTATCACCAATTTTTTTTTTTTTTGCATGGTAAATAGAGCTATCACAGGGCTACAATAAACAACCAAGTTTATTTAGTCAAGCCTTTTGATATTGAAGATAATAAGTGTTAAATGTGATTTTTAGCTCGCGTACCCTGATTGTAAAACAACCCATATTGTAACTTCGTTAAATTCAGTCACGTTTTACCAGAGTTACAGCCCTTGATTAACAAAATTATACTTTGACAATCTCACGAGTGTGTATTTTCCTTCTGAAGTCAACTCCTCTCAGTTGTTGGAGGAATTTCACGAAACTTGGCGAAAGATCTCGTTATACGTCGGTACTACGCATATTGTAATTTTGTTCAATTCGGTCACATCTTACCAGAGTTGTGGTCCTTGATGAACAACCTTGTACTTTCACAATTTCATGAAGGTGTGCTTGCCTTCTGAAATCAACTCCTCTCACAATTTGTGGAGGAATTTCACCAAACTTAGCAAAAGGCTTTGTTATATGACAGTTATACTGTACGCATATTGACATTTTGTTTAATTTGGGCAAATTTTACCAGTGTTACAGCACTTGATTATTAACAAACTTGTACTTTGGCAATTTCATTAAGGTGTGCTTGCTTTCTGAAATCAACTTCCCTCACAATTTTTGGAGGAATTTCATGTAATTTGGCAAAAAGTTTTTATCCCCCGCTGGCCCAAAGGGGGATTATGTCATGGCGATATCTGTCCGTCCCGGGAAGGGTGCTCACCTTCTGAAATCAACTCTTCTCTCAATTCTTGTTGGAATTTCACGAAACTTGGCACGGTTCTGTGTTATATGTCGGTAATACGCATATTGCAATTTCGTTCAATTCAGTCACATTTTACCAGAGTTATGGTGTAGTTGCCTGCGGGGAATATTGTGCTCTCCGAGCACTCTTGGGGGGGGGGGGGGGGGTGTTTGCCTGTGCATAATATTTTTATTTATCTTCACATTTATATGTAAACAGTTGACAGCCAAACTTTGGCTGTGAATTAGAGGTCTGCGCGGGACAGAATTTTCAGTCCCGCTCCCGCATTGTGCAGTCCCGCTCCCGCAAAGAATTATGATTTTCAGTCCCACTCCCGCCCGTGCCTGCCATATTTTGTCCCGCTCCCGCCCGCAAATCCCGCATGATGCAGAAGTTCGCGTTATTTCTCACGAAAGTTCTTGTCATTGGCTTGGGGAATTAAACATGCTGAGCTTAGCTGAGCTCTCCACTAACCGATCCTTCACCTAGTGCACGTAGCGAGGGTGCGCGTTGCCAGGCGGCATGCGCAGCTGAGGCTTTACAGAGATACCCAACACACCCACCAAAATCTACAGTGGATATTAAGAATATTGTACATTGCACATAGCTTATATGTCACTCCTCACATTTACATTCTAGGAAATACAAGTAGGCCTATAAGAAATTAATATAATTTAAAGACACAGCGTGATGGTGCCCCGCCCCCTACTTTGAGTGGATTTGAGCATAAATATCTACAGCTCACAGCACTTATCACAACAAGCAAAGGGCAGCTGATTTCCCTCTGCATTGTACACGAGTGAGAACGACTTCCAAATGTCTGATTTCAGGACTCTTGACCTTTTTTTTTTTTTAAGGTATTTTTTTTTGGGCTTTTTCCACCTTTATTGGATAGGACAGTGTAGAGACAGGAAATGAGCGGGAGACAAAGATGGGGAGGGATCGGGAAATGACCTCGGGTTGGAATCGAACCCAGGTCCCCGGATTTATGGTATGGCGCCTTATCCACCTGAGCCACGACGCCCCAGACTCTTGACTTTTTAACGGTAAATGTACCTCTTTTTAAAGCAGCACTTACTTCTGAAGCGCTGTGAGCTTCACTAGAGGAGCTCTGCTCTTCTGCCATGATCGGAGATCTTGAACACAGAAGAGCGGAAAGGAATCGGAAACGTACGCGAGATTAGACCACATCCGCAAATTTAGGCATCTTAAAATGTTTTCATTAATGCCAAATAAAATATCCAGCACAAATTATATATGATAGACATAAATTAATAGTTTATAAATTTTATTTTAAACACGTTTTTAGTTAGCGGGACTGCAGCTTATCACCTCTCCCGCCTGCGCCCGCATTGTGCACTCCCCCTCCCGCCTGCAATAAACTTTCAAAATTTGTCCCGCACCGCACTGCTTTGCGTCGGGTCCCGCGGGGCTCCTGCGGGAGTGCAGGGCTCTACTGTGAATCCACTGACCAAAAATCCTGACCCAACATTTCTTAACATTTCCTAACCTTGCTGTCCTTTAACTATAATAGCTGTTGAAAGGAACCTGGAGTTCCTTTTATGTAATTATCAGGAATAATTCTGTATTTTCCCCTTCATATGATTCCCCCCCCCCCCCCCCCCCCCCCCCCCCCCCCCCAAAGCGGGAAAGCTGAGTGCTGATGATCTGAATTCACTGATTGCCCACGCTCACCGGCGTATCGACCAGCTAAACCGTGAACTGGCAGAGCAGCGAGTGCGTGAGCAGATCCGAATCGAAACGGCACTGGACCAACAGAAGCATGAGCACCAGAAATCTGTGGCGCAGGCTGTGACTACTGCACTGGAACACCACTATGAGGAGATGAGACTCGAGCAGGAGAAGAAAGTAAGTGGTTAAGACCAATGGATGGTGTTTTTAAAAAAAAAAAAAACTATGTAAATACAAATATATCTTCCTTTAAATGTTAGGAAAGACTTGCAGTTGCTATTGCAATGATTATGTAGCTTAGAACTGACTGAGTTCATTAGAGGTCACTTAGTAATTTAGACTTTATTGTAACAGGGTGATTTAACCGTTTCTTGGCATGTGTGTCACAGGTGCAGGAAGTGCGGGATGTGATGGAAGCAGAGATGAGAACTCAGCTGCGCAGACAGGCAGCCGCGCACACAGACCACCTGCGCGATGTGCTTAAAGTGCAGGAACAGGAGCTGCGGGAGGAGGCCCAGGAGGTGAGAGTCTCTCTCTCTCTCTCTCTCTCACACACACACACGCACTCCTCTGCCAATTGTGAAGGCATGATTTTCTGCTGAGCTTAAATGATTTTAAGGTCATGTCATGAAAAATGCTTTATAAGAATCCTTTAAAAGTTCAGACATACTTCTGTGGATCTGAACAAGTAATTATATTATATTTTAATCATGATCGCAGTTTTTTTTTTTTTTTCCAATTAATAAATTGAGTACAACCTTGGCTGCTCCTAGCTATTGCTAAATATTGGACTATATTGACTCTGAAGCATCAAATTACAAGTTCCAAATATACTGTACGTTTCACTTTCCAGGCCAGTTGTAGCCCTCTTTTCCTCTGAATTCTTCCCAATCGTGGTGTGAGTGCAGGCTGAGTCAGTTTCATTCAACTAAAGCTACACAGGCAAAATTAATGATCACTAAATACATTGGGCTCTAGTAGGTGTGATTTAGATATTATGGTGTCATATTTATTTAATTTGAGTCTTAATTCTGTTTATATTTAACATTTTTTAGGTATACTTGGCTAACAGGGGTCATGGAAAAATAAATATATAAAATATTTTAAGTCAAGTTATCATGCAGCCCTACACACTTGTTTTATCTGAAGTTTTCGTAAAAACGTAGTCAAGACAGAATCAAAATCAACTACAACCCCGATTCCAAAAAAGTTGGGACAAAGTACAAATTGTAAATAAAAATGGAATGCAATGATGTGGAAGTTTCAAAATTCCATATTTTATTCAGAATAGAACATAGATGACATATCAAATGTTTAAACTGAGAAAATGTATCATTTAAAGAGAAAAATTAGGTGATTTTAAATTTCATGACGACAACACATCTCAAAAAAGTTGGGACAAGGCCATGTTTACCACTGTGAGACATCCCCTTTTCTCTTTACAGCAGTCTGTAAACGCCTGGGGACTGAGGAGATAAGTTGCTCAAGTTTAGGGATAGGAATGTTAACCCATCCTTGTCTAATGTAGGATTCTAGTTGCTCAACTGTCTTAGGTCTTTTTTGTCGTATCTTCCGTTTTATGATGCGCCAAATGTTTTCTATGGGTGAAAGATCTGGACTGCAGGCTGGCCAGTTCAGTACCCGGACCCTTCTTCTACGCAGCCATGATGCTGTAATTGATGCAGTCTGTGGTTTGGCATTGTCATGTTGGAAAATGCAAGGTCTTCCCTGAAAGAGACGTCATCTGGATGGGAGCATATGTTGCTCTAGAACCTGGATATACCTTTCAGCATTGATGGTGTCTTTCCAGATGTGTAAGCTGCCCATGCCACACGCACTAATGCAACCCCATACCATCAGAGATGCAGGCTTCTGAACTGAGCGCTGACAACAACTTGGGTCGTCCTTCTCCTCTTTAGTCCGAATGACACGGCGTCCCTGATTTCCATAAAGAACTCCAAATTTTGATTCGTCTGACCACAGAACAGTTTTCCACTTTGCCACAGTCCATTTTAAATGAGCCTTGGCCCAGAGAAGACGTCTGCGCTTCTGGATCATGTTTAGATGCGGCTTCTTCTTTGAACTATAGAGTTTTAGCTGGCAACGGTGGATGGCACGGTGAATTGTGTTCACAGACAATGTTCTCTGGAAATATTCCTGAGCCCATTTTGTGATTTCCAATACAGAAGCATGCCTGTATGTGATGCAGTGCCGTCTAAGGGCCCGAAGATCACGGGCACCCAGTATGGTTTTCCGGCCTTGACCCTTACGCACAGAGATTCTTCCAGATTCTCTGAATCTTTTGATGATATTATGCACTGTAGATGATGATATGTTCAAACTCTGCAATTTTACACTGTCGAACTCCTTTCTGATATTGCTCCACTATTTGTCGGTGCAGAATTAGGGGGATTGGTGATCCTCTTCCCATCTTTACTTCTGAGAGCTGCTGCCACTCCAAGATGCTCTTTTTATACCCAGTCATGTTAATGACCTATTGCCAATTGACCTAATGAGTTGCAATTTGGTCCTCCAGCTGTTCCTTTTTTGTACCTTTAACTTTTCCAGCCTCTTATTGCCCCTGTCCCAACTTTTTTGAGATGTGTTGCTGTCATGAAATTTCAAATGAGCCAATATTTGGCATGAAATTTCAAAATATCTCACTTTCGACATTTGATATGTTGTCTATGTTCTATTGTGAATACAATATCAGTTTTTGAGATTTGTAAATTATTGCATTCCGTTTTTATTTACAATTTGTACTTTGTCCCAACTTTTTTGGAATTGGGGTTGTAATATTGCACTACTGTTAAGTAGTTACTGGTAGATGTTGAACACTATTTCAGTGCCTTGTACTTGTGAAATAATGTTTGTATCCATCGATTTTTCTCTATCACTTTCCCAGGTGGATAAATTATATACATTATTTTTGCGAGATGAGAAAATGCAAGTAGTTAGTCTTTTCCATAAGACTGGAGACTCTCAGATTTCATCAAAACCTGCTTTCTCATGTAGACTCTGAACAGTAAGCTGATGGAGCAGGAGATGCACTACCGCCGTTTGAACCAAGAGCAGCTAGAGTCCTTCACTCTGGACATGAACTCTGCCTATGCCCGGCTCAAGGGCATAGAGGAAGCCATTGACAGTGAGTCTCGCATTGCAGTTCTTGTTCATGCTGTTTTTTAAATTAAAGTTCTCTCACAGTGACTGGGGGCTTGTCATTATTGAGCACCTAGAAGAAATCTTACGGGTCTGTTTGACTCAAAGTGGCCTCTTTTTTTTTTTAAAAATGGGTGTAATTCTAAATATTTCTTACACTATTAAGTAAATAATTTCTTATATAATTTAGACTGTGTTTAAACACCACCACCACCACCCAAAAAAGGGTGGTGGGGGATTAGAGCTAGCGTTTGCTTGGGTTGTTTTAACCTTAGAGCAGCACATGTAAAGGTTTTTTTTTTTTTAAATGACTCTCCAATCTATACAATGTCAGTACAGGTAGTCGTCGACTTTACGACCGTCTGGTTATGACTGGCAAATGTTTCCTAGCTGAGCGTACGACAGTTTCCGCCCCAGCTCCAGGCACATGCGCAGTGTCTCTCGCACGCCCTCGCGCACTCCGTCATACAGTTTCCGCCCCAGCTCCTGGTTTATGAAACGAGCAAATGCTCCCGCCAGCCCGAGCGCTGCAACAGCTGCTGATGACGTAGACGACCCACAGCCAAGCACCAGTGATGCCAGCGGTCACTAAATTTTGTATTTTGCTAGTTTTACATTTGTATTTTGGTATGTTTCAAACTAAAATGTTTTCTATTTTTCACACCCGTATTTTGTATTTTTTGTTTCGCACGTATGAAACGAATTGTACTGTACGCAGTGTAGTATGCAGTGTTTGACTTAAACCAAATAATGAGCCAAGGTAATGAAATAAGAAAATGTTGATAAAATAATACTTTAAGATGATTACAATATCATTACACATCACAATATACTTACGTTCATTTAACATAGGCCGACTTGCGACCAGATCGGTTTACGACCGGTCAGTCGTAACCAAACGCAGTCGTAAGTCGACGACTACCTGTATGTACAAAGGTTTTTTTTTTTTTTCTGTTGATCCCACTTAGTGATGTATTGTTCTAACTGTAATGCTGTCATAAAAGTTGTATAGATGAATCTGAACATTCAGTTCTAACTGGTAAACAGCAAGTGTTTTGTCGTTCTCTCTGTATACATACAGGACCAGTCAAAAGCTTGGACACGCCTCTTGATTCAATGGTTTTTCTTTATTTTTATTAATTAACACACTTCATGTCTTCAAGTAATGATGGATGTCGTTTCTCTTTACTTAGTTGAGTGGTTCTTGACAATATGGATTACTACAGTTGTGGAATAGGGCTATTTACTGTATTTTTATTATTTACTATTTATTTGATCTCACTCATTAAGAAGGCAAGAAATTGCTCTAATTAACTTTTGACGAGGGACATCTGTTAATTGAAAAGCATTCTAGTCGAGGTCTGCGCGGGACAGAATTTTCAGTCCCGCTCCCACCCGCTCCCGCATTGTGCAGTCCCGCTCCCGCCAAGAATTATGATTTTCAGTCCCGCTCCCGCCCGCAAATCCCACATGTTGCAGACGTTCGCGTTATTTCTCACGAAAGTTCTTGTCATTGGCTTGGGGAATTAAACATGCTGAGCTTAGCTGAGCTCTCCACTGACCGATCCTTCATTTATTGTAAGTTTATTGTTTAGACTCTGACATTCTGCTGACACATTCCAAGTTGAGCGCTGCATGCGCTCATGATTGACAGCTCTCGCTTTGATTGACAGCTCTCGCTTTGCGCACTCGCACTCCCACTTCCGAGTCTCTGGTGTTATGATTCCAACCGCGATTTCATTCTCCTCTCATATGAAGTGCTGCGCAACCACAACCAGCTCCTTAGATTATACACTGTCTATTTCTAGCTTTAAACTGAACAATCTGTGCGATACACGGTCCTTTTTAATACTAGTTAATACTTTTTAATACTTTTTTTAATACTTAGGACTAATACTCTTGACTTTTTAACGGTAAATGTACCTCTTTTTAAAGCAGCACTTACTTCTGAAGCACTGTGAGCTTCACTAGAGGAGCTCTGCTCTTCTGCCATGATCAGAGATCTCAAAACACGGAAGAGCGGAAAGGAATCGGAAACGTACGCGAGATTAGACCACATCTGCAAATTACGTATCTTAAAATGTTTTTATTAATACCAAATAAAATATCCAGCACAAATTATATACGATAGACATAAATTAATAATTTATACATTTTATTTTAAACACGTTTTTAGTTAGCGGGACTGCAGCTTATCACCTCTCCCGCCCGCGCCCGCATTGTGCACTCCGCCTCCCGGCCGTGCCCGCAATGAGCTTTCAAAATTTGTCCCACGCTGCACTGCTTTGCGTCGGGTCCCGCGGGACTCCCACGGGAGTGCAGGGCTCTACATTCTAGGTGACTACCTCATGAAGCTGGGTAAGATAATGCTAACAGTGTGCAAAGCGGCATCAAGGTAAACGATGGCTACTTTTGAAGAATCTAAAATATGAAACATTTTGTTTTTAACACTTTTTGAGCACACAATTCCATACATGTTCCACGTTATTTCATAGTTTGTCTTCAGTATTGTTCTACAATGTATAGAAAATGGTCAAAATACAGAAAAACTTATGAGTAGGTGTGTTCAGACTTTTGACTGGTGCTGCATCTACAGTGCGATGAAACGTGAAGCCTGCAGGGCTAACATGCAACACTAAAGACAATAACTGTACACTGTTCCCCTACAGGTCATGTGATTGCTGAGGAAGACGCGCGTAAAGCTCACCAGCTGTGGTTGTCTGTGGAGGCTCTAAACTATGCAATGAAGACTGCAGTGGCAGATTCACCCTCTGAGCCTCTAGAGGGCGCTGTGCTCGCCATCAAAGAGAGTTGTGCGCAGGACGAGTTCGCCCAGGCATTAGCTTCAGCCCTGCCCGAGGAGTCAATAAAGCGTGGCATCTACAGTGAGGCCTCATTGCGTGCCCGCTTTTATGAAGTTCGTCGGCTAGCCCGACGCGTGGCGCTAATCGATGAGACACGTAACAGTCTATACCAGTACTTCCTGTCCTACTTGCAGTCCATCCTACTTTTTGAGAAGGAACAAGAGGTGCCACCCAGCAAGCTGGCATCAGAAAACCTCGACCCTTTCAAGCTGCTTGCCTACGCCACCTACAGCGTGGAGCGTGGTGACCTTGAGCTAGCCGCCAAGTTTGTTAACCAGCTGCGTGGCGAGGCACGACGTGTGGCTCAGGACTGGCTCAGAGAAGCCCGACTCACTCTGGAGACCAAACAGGTGGTCAGTTTGTTATCAGCGTATGCTAATGCCGTAGGCTTAGGCACCACACAGGCTCCTTAAATCACACATCAGAAACAATTCGAGTTGATAATGAGGACTGCTGCCCATCTGCTGCTAACAGCAACGTGCCCTCCTCAGATTAATTTATACACCAGCCCAGGTTGGGTTTGCGTTTGTTTTGTTTTTGTTTTTTTATCGTTAAACACTCTTTTGCAAGAAGGCTTTTTCCTGAAATATAACCTGTCTCTTAACATCTGTATTCATAATCTCGACAGGTACAGATCCCTTAAGGGCACTGCACAATGTCTAACTTTTCAGCGTGTAGTACACAGATGGTCCTTCTGGTCAGTACCGCTGTCTGAACCTTGTTTGTTCACCAGTTGGCGATTCAGTATCTTGATTGGTTATTCATCAGGCTTTTGGAAATGGTCATTTTTTTTGTCATGCTATGGTTTGATTCTGCTCGTCAGTACTGGCTGTTAATAAATCAAGGATGTTGATGTCTGTTTCATTGCTTCCTTTTATATCATGTTTACTAAGGAGTCTAGGTAGTAAGTCACTTGTGCTGTGTCCAAAATCATTCACTACTCACTATATAGTGGACTACGTAGCAAGTCCGCCATTTTGTAGTGCTGTCTGAATGTATATTGAGAATTATAGTGGACTCGTAGTATACCACAATGCACAGTGAAAAGTAGCGTACAACCTGTGGTCACTAACCAAGCAATATATACAGTGCTGCCTAGTAGTATTGGCACCCTTGAAGTTTATGTACTTAAAGTTAAGCATCTCCTGAACAAAAGTGATGTAGTGATGCAGAATTTTTCTACAGATTGCTCGTGGTTAATATAAAAGAGCAAAGTATCAAAAAAAAAAAAAACAGAGTGGAGAAAAAAAAATGAAAAAGGTAAATCTTGCTGTGTCACTAGCACCCTTTGCTGTTAGTCCTAAAACCTAACCTAACTAAACCTAATTTGACTCACCTATGGTAAATTACAAATGGAAATCACCTGTGAAGACCTGTCTGTGCCCATGTGACATGAAATGGCCAATGAATGATGAGATTTGTGTTTTGAAAAACCAACTGTTTCACTCAGTCCCTTTTTCACAATGGTGAAGACAAAAGAGCTGTCTGAAGAAACGAGAAATGCAGTTGTTGACAAACACAAGAGGTCCAAAGGATATAAAGCCATCTCCAAAGAGCTTGGTATCCCTGTGTCAATAGTGCATAATGTTAAGAAATATTTGAAGCCTGGAACTGTCAAGAACCTCCCTGGGCGTCGGGGTAAGAGAAAAATCAATGATAGAAGTCGTCGAAGGTTGGTGCGAGTGGTGGCAGAATCACCTCAGTTAACATCTACGGACCTGCAGGCCCACCTGGAACAGTCTGGGGTAACTGTTTCAAGAAGCACCATAAGGCGCACACTCAACACAGCAGGGCTACATGGGCGGAGGCCAAGGAAGACCCCATTATTGAAAAAAAAAAAAGACACAAAAAGGAGCATCTGGAGTTTGCGAAAGAGAACCTGGACAAGCCACAGTCCTTCTGGGAAAATGTCCTGTGGCCAGATGAGACAAAAGTAGAGCTTTTTGGGAATTCTCACAGGCAGTATGTTTACAGGCGCTGCAATGAAGCATTCAAAGAAAAGAACACCCTACCAACAGTCAAGCATGGTGGAGGATCAATAATGCTGTGGGGCTGCTTTGCTGCATCTGGGACTGGAGGCCTTACCCGTGTCAAAGGTATTATGAAATCTGAAGATTATCAACAGATTTTGGAGCAAAATGTCCTGCCCAGTGTAAGAAAGCTCGGTTTGAGGCGAAGATCTTGGGTACTCCAGCAGGACAAAGACCCCAAACACACATCTAAAAGCACACAAAACTGGTTAGAAAAGAAAAAAATGGACTGTTTTGAAATGGCCAGCAATGAGTCCTGACCTCAGTCCAATTGAGAATCTTTGGGGGGAGTTGAAATCTGCCATTGGCAGAAGGAATCCTTCAAATATCCAAGACCTAGAGCGCATAGCGAAGGAAGAGTGGGAGAAAACACCACAAGACAAATGCAAGAAGCTCATCGATGGCTACAGGAAACGTTTGGAGGCCGTCATCGCTGCCAAAGGGTGTGTAACCAAATACTAAGGAGGGGTGCCAATATTCCTGCACCTGCTGTATTTCTGTTTTTTGTTGTCTTGGAAATTAAAATGCCTATTTTGAATGAAAACAACTTTTCAGTTCCTTTGGACCTTCAATTAAAAGATCTTGGTATTGCAAATTGTGTCCATTTCCATTTATTTCTGGAGATATTACAAAAGTTGTGAATAAAATTAAGGGGTGCCAATACTGCTAGGCGGGGCTGTACCATCATGCATTGCAGTCACACGAGACAAATTTATAAGTTGTGGCACGAAAATGACTATCGTAGTGTTTTCGGGTGAATGGACAGAGGAAGAAACACCTTATAAACGGACATTCAAGTACACTTAAATAGTAAGAGAGCAGAAAGGCATAAAATACAAGAATAAAAGTTACAATCAAGAGCCTCAAATTTGATTTAATAAAAGGCAGCCGCAAAGAAGAAAGTATTCAGCCTTGATTTTAAAGAACTGAAAGATGCAGCAGACACAAAGTACTTTGTTTATTAATGCGGGAAATACGCTCAGCCTAATGTATTTATTATTTTTGAAAACCCACCAGCTAACTGATCTGGCACCTTTTAATTGCGCGACAGTAATGATGTAAATAACAGCAGGACGAAGTAGTGTCCGGAAGTGTGTTTTTCATTTTACCAGTGAGCTCATTATATAATCCTCTCTATACTATTCTTTTTCGCCACGCTAGCTCAACCCGGTATAGCATTCTCTAGCTAGGGAGTAGTCAGTGAGCGATTTCGGACACAGCATTGGTTATTTTGGTGAACTTTAAATAAGTAAAAGCAGTGAATATCACTTTAAAGGTTCCAATTATGTACAATAAAGCAAATATTTTAGCTGCATTACTTATGTCTGGGGCTATACTGAAATATAACTGAAAGGCATCCTCCGTATCTTCAGTTAAGCCCATGCACTGTCAAACCCACAACATAGTAGAGGTATTCCTTTCCAGAGGGGAGTGTTTTGAGAGAGGTTTGTCTAACCTAAAGCTCCCTCAGTGAGAGTCCTGTCTGAATCAACCTCATTGACATTTCATAACTACATTCCAGTTGCTAAAACAAAAAGGTCAGACCCCTAGTTATCACTTACACTACCGTTCAAAAGTTTGGGGTCACCCAGACAATTTTGTTTTCCATGAAAAAAGTCACACTTTTATTTACTAGGGCTGTAACGATACACCCAACTCACGATTCGTATCGTGATTTTTGACCCACGATTCGATACGCACACGATTTTTTTTAAATGTTTTTTTTAAAAGTAGTAAATTTGACTTATTAACATTTACTTACTTACATTAACTATTTAATAACAAATAATTCAGACCACTGCAGAGAATGAGTAATATGTATGCAAAAATGAACAAATGTATATCCAAAGATTGTTTTATTTCTCAAAATAATACTGTTGAGCCGGAAGCTCTGTTTTTTTCGGTTCTGAAAGTCATTTTTCCAAATCGTGTAAATCCGTTAAGATTTTTTTTGGGGGGGTGGCTCTCTCACTGTCTCACTCTCATAGGGCCAATGATTTTCTGTGATTGCGGAAAACAGATGGAAATTACGGAATTTTTATGGTGAAACATTGCTCGCGTGTCAAAATGTAACTGCCGCAGAAGGCTTCCGCCCAAGCAGACATGCCTTCAGTGTTGCCAGATATTGCTAACGTTTTCCACCCCAAAATATGTTCAAAACCAGCCAAAAAGCACCTAAACCTGCCCAATCTGGCAACACTGCATGCCTTTCCGGTCAAGTGATTGTGATTGGCTTGTGGCACACCTAGCCAGCCAATGAGCTGCTTGTTTACAGATTCGCTCCCCGCGTCGCAACCAGAATGGCGACCGCTTAAAAGAAATGAATGCTCTGCCAGTGGCGAGTGTGGACGTCGCGTGACTCAGAGAAGATTGTCGCAGGTCGGCGAAAAAACGACTTACTAATAGATATAAAAAAATAAAAGTAATTTATGTAAGTTTAAAATGTAATTTAAATAAAAAGTAAAGTATTCATAAATTGAAGTTTGGAAGCGCCTCTGTTTTTGGGCTGAGGAGAAGTTTGAAAGGGTGTACCGCGATTCTGCCTTCTTGTATCGCGATACGGATCGTGGCTCTGCGTATCGCGATTTCGATACGCATATCGTTACAGCCCTATTATTTACCACCATAAGTTGTAAAATGAATAGAAAATATAGTCAAGACATTTTTCTGGCCATTTTGAGCATTTAATCGACCCCACAAATGTGATGCTCCAGAAACTCAATCTGCTCAAAGGAAGGTCAGTTTTATAGCTTCTCTAAAGAGCTAAACTGTTTTCAGCTGTGCTAACATGATTGTACAAGGGTTTTCTAATCATCCATTAGCCTTCTGAGGCAATGAGCAAACACATTGTACCATTAGAACACTGGAGTGAGAGTTGCTGGAAATGGGCCTCTATACACCTATGGAGATATTGCACCAAAAACCAGACATTTGCAGCTAGAATAGTCATTTACCACATTAGCAATGTATAGAGTGCATTTCTGATTAGTTTAAAGTGATCTTCATTGAAAAGAACAGTGCTTTTCTTTCAAAAATAAGGACATTTCAAAGTGACCCCAAACTTTTGAACGGTATGTTGTCACAGTACATAAGGATCATGATGTGTGAGAACTTAAATTACATGTGTAAGTTTCCAGTTTATCACCTAACCCAAGCACCTGATAAAACAAAGAACTCCAATAATGCTTGGCCTTAGAAGTCCTTAATTAGAACACCAAGTTCACTCATTTAACCATGAAGCAGTACAAATAAAGCTGAATTGGGCAGCACAGAGGTGTAGTGGTTAGCCTCACAGCAAGAAGGTTCTGGGTTTGACCTCAGTGGCCTTTCTGTATGGGTTTCCTCCAGGTGCTCTGGTTTCCCCCACAGTTCAAAGACATGAGGTTAGGTTAACATGGGGCAGCGTGAAGGTTGGGCTGAAGTGCCCTTGAACAAGGGTGCTGTAGCATAGCTGCCCATTGCTCTGGGTGGGTGTGTGCGCGCATGTGTGTTCCCTGTTTCAGATGGGTTAAATGCAGAGGAGGAATTTCACTGTGTGCTTAAGTGTGCGTGTGATGAATAAAGGCGGCCTCTCTCTTAAAGGTCCCATGGCATGAAATTTTCACTTTCTGAGGTTTTTTAACGTTAAAATGAGTTCCTCTGACCTTCTGAAGTCACCCCAGTGGCTAGAAATTTCATAATGTGTAAACCAAACTATGCCCAACATTTGAGAATGGCGCGTCAAAACGGCGTCTTGATAAACTCTTCCCTTTACTACGTCAGCAAGGGAGATGATCCCCACGCCCCCCCTCTGGATTCCCACCCACTGTATGAATTGCCCGCCCAGTTGTACTGAGGAGACCATAGAGGACACAACAACATGGCATCACCTAAGCAAGCGAAACATGGAAATTGCGCTGTACATGGATGTGACAACACAGAAAAGAGTCTGTTTTTACTGCCGACGGGAGAGCCCCTGAAGACGCAGTGGCTTAATTTTATTTACTTCAATAATACGCCGTCGAGTCTACCTAAGACGGTGTATGTTTGTCGGGAGCATTTTCCTGAGGAATGTTTCCACAACTTGGGACAGTACAGGGCAGGTTTTGCACATCAACTGTCACTGAAGCCTGGGTCCGTACCAAGCATCCCTGCCGCATCAGCAACAAACACCGAACAAGTAAGTGTATAACTGTTAAGTCGTTTTGCCGTGTTTTAAAATCGGTGCCACGTTAGCCTTGCAATGGCTACATTAGCTGTGCAGCTAACCGCTTCCTGCAGTTAGCCAGGTACTCTGCGCTACAAAACCAAAAAGCATGCAGCATGCTCTGTTATAATACCCAATCAAAACAGTTTTTACAAAGACACCCACATTCTTTTTTTTAAGTCACTCGTTCATTTTATTTGTTTGTTTGTTCAGTAAAAACCCAAACATTTGTTGAATTTATTTTATTTCCTCGCGTCGCACCTTAATGACGTCAGCGCGCGGTATTTTTCCCTTCGCGGTTTGTTCCTTCTCTCTCGCCATAGTAAGACACCCACATCCACTTGTTCTGACCCACTGGAGGTAGCGTCACAGTGCTGTTAGCCAATCAGAGGTAACACGTTTACATGTCATGAATATTAATGATAAGACCCGCCCCCACCCTCTACCCTTCCCCGCCTCCTGCTTCTCATTAGCAAAACGACGCACTGGGAAAAGCGCTGAAATGGGGCTTTCTCCCAGGAGGCTATATCTACGTGCCGAGGGTTCATTTCGAGAAAGCCTGCGGATATAACATCCGGAAACCTCCACGAGCCCGTTTAAAGCATCAACAAACCACCATGCCATGGGTCCTTTAAAATTTAATATTAAGCCATTTTTGTACATTAGTATATATTGCATCTCTTTATATATATTTATATATAAATAAATAAATTTAAAAACTTGGTTACAGTTGCTTTTTTTATTATAAAGACATTTGATAAGCTATACTTGACACTGACTTTTAATCAAATCCCTCATGTGTAGAAGACTCCAGATCGGACAACGTCATCCTGATAATGGCAGGAGGGAAGAAATAGAAAATGTATCAGTTTCATTTCAGGAATCTGTATTAATAAAATGTTTAAAAGAACCTGAGACACTCACTTTTGCTCATCGGTTAGCTCAAACTCCTCCTGCACCCTCTCGATGAGATTTGGAGTGACAGGCAGGCAAAAACTTGCCGAGAGCCGAACCAGCTCAACGGCCTGCTGGGCATCGTTGTGCGCCTTTATACAGGCAAAAAACTCGTTCACCAGGTCATCACTGAACAGACAGGCAGAGAAAGTGGTGTAAGTTTTGGCCAAGAGATTGCCACAAGTGAAGGACAGGAGCCATACTTACGATGGAATTCTGTTGGTGGCTTTGAAGATGTTCAACATTTCCCTGATTTAAAAAAAAAAAAAGGTACATTTCATCCTGTATTATTCTATGTTGGAGCACAAACAGTTTTCAGTGTTTATCATGGACTGCATAAGTATTCACCCCTTTGAACTTATGACCCAGACATGAAATGGGTTTGAGATTAAATGTCAAATCTATCCAAACTAGCCCCTAATACCGAAGTGGGGAGAAAAATCCAAATAGTTTGAAAATTATTCTCAGATTAACGAATAATTACATTTATTTTTTTAAGCTTGCACAAGTATTTAGCCAAACTGTTGTGAAACTTCTAAATTAGTTCTAACACAGCCATTTGCCATCAGAAATCAAATAATTAGCTGAGTTGACCTACGTGCAATTAAAGTGGCACGATTTCATAAATACACTCTTTCTTGGAAGACGCCTGAACAAACAGCATCGTTAAGTTATCAAAATATCTCCAGGACAAAGTATCAAATCACAGCTCACAGAGTCCCATTAAATCCATGGGGGGGGGACACGGACGACTATGGCATAATCACAACTCTGCATAGAGGAGGCTCTCTAATAAAAGGTCAGTGACTGGATAAAGAGACAATCAGACCAAGCGTTACACTCAGTGAGCTGTAGAAAGCCTGATATGAGAAGGGAGAAGCTATTCAAAGGACAACAAAAACCAGGACATGCCACACAGTGTGGAAAGTTCAACAGGGTGATTACTTATGCAAGACGCTATATACAGTTGTGTTCAAAATAATAGCAGTGTGTTTAAAAACGTGAGTAAAGCTCAAAATCCTTATAACAGTTTTGATTTCCATGCACTGGGAACAATGCACATTATATTCTACATCAAAACATGAAGAAAAATGTATCAATATTTTAATTACTTTACAGAAAATGAAGAAAAATGAACATTGGGCTGTTCAAAAAAATAGCAGTGTCTGCATTTTTCATTACAAACTCCAAATATTTACTGTATAAACTGAAAAAAATCTTAAGGATTTAGTATTCCTGTGAATCACTAAACTAATATTTAGTTGTATAACCACGGTTTCTGAGAACTTCTGGCACCTGTGAACAGGTATTCCAGCCCAGGATGATTTGACAACATTCCACAATTCCTCTGCATTTCTTGGTTTTGCCTCAGAAACAGCATTTTTGATGTCACCCCACAAGTTTTCTATCGGATTAAGGTCCGGGGATTGGGCTGGCCACTCCATAACTTTCATTTTGTTGGTCTTGAACCCTGATGCTGCTCGCTTACTGGTGTGTTTGGGGTCGTTGTCTTGTTGAAACACCCATTTCAAGGGCATTTCCTCTTCAGCATAAGGCAACATGACCTCTTCAAGTATTTTGATATATGAGTGATTCCACGCTTATGGGTACTGAAATGGGGACATGAACTTATTTTTAAAAATTCACCTAAAACCATTTCTTTTTTTTTTACCATCAGGTCACAAAACATGTAATCTTTAATGAATGATATGTTAAAAGATAACTTTAATTTTCTGAGATGTAATAAAAACATATTTATATGCCAAAGTCAGAACGTAACAGAAGTGTTGTGGACATATATATTCTCAATTTTAACAATGTAGAATTACTTTTTGAAACATAGGAAGGTGATGTTTTAGCAAATATAATTAATAAACATGTGTAGTAGAATAAACATACACATTCTTTCAATAAGATTAACATGGTATATAGCTAGATTGTAATTAATTTGTAACAGACGCGAGATGGACAATCGTAACAGAAGTAATGTAACCGACATCATTTTGGAACTCATAGGCTTGACTTTGGCATATAAATATGTTTTTATTACATCTCAGAAAATTAAAGTTATCTTTTAACTAGTGCTGTCAATACTGACAAGGGTATTAAATCATTTATTGAAATCAAACAAGAATTTATCCTTGATCAAAAAGAATATTGGAAGTATTTACAACTTTCACATTGTATTAGAGCTAAATTGAAATCTGCCCCAGACCCGCCATCTGGCTTTCAGGAGGTATTAATGAAACCTGGTTTTAAAAAAGCATCTACTTTCTACCATCTTATCAGAGAGGCACGAACCCCCAAATTGGAGGGATTGAGGTTGTGTTGGGAAAGAGATTTAGGCATTCCAATTTTAGAAGATGCATGGAAATGGTTGGTTGAGTCTTGGTATACTTGCTCACAGGAAACACAATCTCAGCTCATTCAGTACAAATTGCTCCACAGAAAATATTGGACCCCGAGTAAACTAGCCAAACTGAAACTAATGGATAATTATACATGTTGGAAATGCCAGAAAGATACTGGGACTTTGATTCATATGCTGTATGAATGTGAAAAGAATATTGATCTCTGGAATGGGATTGTGAATCTTTTAAGTTCTATTCTTCAATGTGATCTTACTATGTCACCGGATTTATGTATTTTTGGTTTGCTACCAGAAAACATAAATATAACCAAAAGATACAAGTTGTGGGTATGCTTGGCAACTGTATCAGGATGCCGTATTATTCTAAGACACTGGAAATCATCCACATCTTGCTCATTTAAGGAATGGACTGAGCTACTGACAAAAATCGCCTTATATGAGCGTGTTACTTTCAATGTCAGGGGCAAAGAAGAACTATTTAACCAGATCTGGGGGCCTTTTTTGAGCTATATAGAGAACATGACTGTGTAATTGTATATATGTATCCTGTTCTGTATGAGTAGAGGTCAATGTTAATTGTTATTTATGTTTGCAGGCACTTGTTTTGTTTTGTTCTTGTGTTGTTGTTTTTTTTAATTATTATAATTTTTGTTTGTTTGTTGATGTAAGTTTTCCTATGTCTGTTTTGTGAATGTTCATACTGTAAAAGAACAGAGAGCTACTGCTTATTGATACAAGACTATTGTATTTGCAATGATGCAAATGTTAAATATTTTTTTTTTGCTGTCTGTGAAAAAAGACAAATAAAAAAAAAAAAAAAACTAGTGCTGTCAAAAATGTCGCGTTATTAACGCGTTAACTTGACTCAATTTTAACGGCGATAATTTTTTTTATTGCGAAATTAACGCTCTGTGACATGATGCCACGCCCCGCACAGCCAGAGTCCTCTGCCCTCCCCCGAAGAGCCACGGTGCTCGGCTTAAGTTTCGTTTTCCCATCGGCGGCTCCAGCCCCACTTTGCAGTGGCTGTGACAAGACGTGTTATGCTCTGCAATAAAAAAAAAAAAAAAACATTGGTACAACCAGTGTTCGAACTATGCCGATATTTTCGGGGGGTCCCTTATTTTCCCTTGGGGGGGAGGGGGTGCTTGCGCTTGTCTCAGAGCGCGGCTCTCCATCGCACGCTCACTTCGGATATGCAAATGCTTCCCGTTACACACGATTGCTATGTCAATAAACATCATTTTGCCAATATTTTAGAGACCCCCCAACATTTCCCAAATCATGTTTTCAAGGGATCTCATGTCTGTTTCAGGGGATCTCGGATCCCCCGAGTACCCCCGTAGTTCGAACGGTGAGCAAGCCCATTCACTTTTTTATGCTGATAAGAGAATTACAATGGTTTTTCATGTGACAAAAATGTGCGATTAAATTGCGATTAATCGCGAGTTAACTATGACAGTCGCGACATTAATCGCAATTAAATATTTTAATCGCTTGACAGCACTACTTTTAACATATCATTCATTAAAGATTACATGTTTTGTGACCTGATGGTAAAAAAAGAAATGGTTTTAGGTGAATAAGTTCATGTCCCCATTTCAGTACCCATAAGCGTGGAATCACTCATATGCAAACTGATCCATGATCCCTGGTATGCGATAAATGGGCCCAACACCATAGTAAGAGAAACATCCCCATATCATGATGCTTGCACCACCATGCTTCACTGTCTTCAGAGTGTACTGTGGCTTGAATTCAGTGTTTGGGGGTCGTCTGAAAAACTGTCTGTGGCTCTTGGACCCAAAAAGAACAATTTTACTTTCATCAGTCCACAAAATGTTTTTCCATTTCTCTTTAGGCCAGTTGATGTGTTCTTTGGCAAATTGTATCCTCTTCAGCACGTCTTTTTTTTAACAGTGGAACTTTGCGGGGGCTTCTTGCCGATAGATTAGCTTCACACAGGCATCTTCTAATTGTCACAGTACTCACAGGTAACTTCAGACCGTCTTTGATCACCCTGGAGCTGATCATTGGCTGAGTCTTTGCCATTCTGGCTATTCTTCGATCCATTCGAATGGTAGTCTTCTGTTTTCTTCCACGTCTCTCTGGCTTTGCTGTCCATTTTAAAGCACTGGAGATCATTTTAGCTGAGCAGCCCATCGTTTTCTGCACTTCTTTACAGTATACGTTTTACCTCTCCAATCAACGTTTTAATCAAAGCACGCTGTTCTTCTGAACAATGTCTGGAACGACCCATGTTTCTCAGGTTTTCAGAGAGAAATGGATGTACAACATGTGCTGGCTTCATCCTTAAATTAGAGCCACCTGACTGACATCTGTTTTTTCACAGAATGAATGATCTCACTAATTGAACTCCACACTGCTATTATTTTGAACACGTCTCTTTCACTTAATTATTCGATTACACAGACTCAGGAGCATGCATATCATGAATGTTGGGTCTGTTGGTTTTCTATGACTCTACTACACCTACTGGTAAATTATTTGCCATGTAGTAATATAATTTCCACCAAAAACAGTGACTGATCTGGTTAGTCGTGTTGGACTGCTATTATTTTGAACACAAGTGTATGCGTTATTTTCTCAGTGCAAGTCTCACCCAGCCTCCTGTGTCTTTTCTGCTGCCAGCAGAATGGAAGTGATGCTACTAAGGGAATTTGTTGACCAGTTGAGTGGCGCTCTGCCACGGTCAGTCTGCGTGTACAGTTTCTTTACATCCAGAGCACACTCTGCAAATGACTGCTGAACCTGCAATACATAGAAAAGGTTAGTTACAGAAATATTTTTTTTTATTCTAGACCACAGTGCCGCTTGTATAATTTAAGAATACCACCTGCGACCTGCTTTTCCTGTTTCACTTAAAGAATCAAAACTATTCAGGACAAGTTTCCAAACACTATTGACTACTCTTACACTAAATTGCAATCTCAGCTAAGAACACTTTTTAAAAAGTTGAAAAAACTGGACCCAAAGCCTAATCTGAAAGATTTTCTCTCTGGAAGAGTGCTGATTCTCAGTCAGCAAGATTGGTTTTGTCCCAGTACCAAAAACCTTGTCTGAAGCAAAGCCTTGAGAACATCAGGGGCTTGGGTTAGCATTGCTGGCATGACAACAACTCAAATTCTTTCCTACATAAACAAGTTTGAACATTTTTTCCCCCCCATCCAGATTCCAGCCTACCAGACAACTCTCCTTTATCACATGACAGCTACCAACCAGGGAGGGCAAAAGCTATCTCGGATTAGGTGCTTCCTCCAAGGCATGTCACCAACATCTTCAACTGCTACTCAGGCAACAGCCTAACACTTGGAGGAAAAGCGCTTTACTGGTTAGTTCTCACTTGCGATTGATAAGGGAGAGAGAGTTTTGCTGCCGTAGCAACACTGGGATTCAAGATTTTGTCCTGGGAGCCAAGGGAGCAAAATTGGCCATGTTCTCAAGGTGGGAGGAACCACACTCTCACTCTCCTGTCAATCAGGGGCAGCCATGGCCTATAGGTTAGAGAAGCAGCTTTGGGCCCAAAGGGTCACTGGTTTTATTCCCTGGACTGGCAAGAAAATCCAAGGCTGAAGTGCCCTTGAGCAAGACACCTAATCCTCAACTGCTCCCCAGGCCCTGGGTATGTGTGTGCACTCATTGTGCACCACTCTGGGTAAGTGTGTCTGTTAAATGTAATGTAATCATAGGGACTGTAGCCTATAATTCACCCAGTAGCTGTAACAGGGACAAACTGGCTGGTGGGTGGGAACATGCGTGGGGAGTGGGGTATGATAGCCATATAAATATTAAACCATGAATCAGTGTGTGTGTGTGTGTGTGTGTGTGTGTACACCAATCATTCATAGCAATTGCAAACGAAGTTACTTTAATAAATGTGAACAAAACTTCCTTTAAATCAGCTACACTTACACAAAATGAACAAAAGTTTTGACTTTGAAGGGGAAAAAAGTCAGAATCCCACACCTGATTATATACTGTTTCAGGTGGAAACACAGGCTTGTATTGAAAAAGGCTTGAGTCACTATAAATTGAGGACAACCCTGCTATATAGTCTGTCCAAGATAAGCCTAGGTCACAACCGGCCGTAGGAGCACGTACAGCCGGTCTACATGCAAAAAACGCAAGAAATGCACAGAGGGCGCGCGTGTGACGTGCTGATTTTCGAGCCGTAGACTGGCCGCAGAGGTTCTTTGTCATGTCAAACAAACTCTACGGGCGCTTACGTTTTTTTCAGGTTGCAAGACAAACTTACGGCCAACGTGCGTCTTTCTCCACGAACAAAAAAAAAAAAAAAAGCAGCGATTTGGGAAACGCCAAAAATCGCACGGCCAAAAAAAATCATACGTCCGGTTGTGACCTAGGCTATAGGGACAACTGGATGAACATCAGTGGCCTGTGCCTCAGCAAAGGTACTAGGCTTAAATGAATTTGAATTAAAAAAAAAAAGTGGGGCGGCACAGTGGTGTAGTGGTTAGCGCTGTCGCCTCACAGCAAGAAGGTCCTGGGTTCGAGCCCCGGGGCCGGCGAGGGCCTTTCTGTGTGGAGTTTGCATGTTCTCCCCGTGTCCGCGTGGGTTTCCTCCGGGTGCTCCGGTTTCCCCCACAGTCCAAAGACATGCAGGTTAGGTTAACTGGTGACTCTAAATTGACCGTAGGTGTGAGTGTGAATGGTTGTCTGTGTCTATGTGTCAGCCCTGTGATGACCTGGCGACTTGTCCAGGGTGTACCCCGCCTTTTGCCCATAGTCAGCTGGGATAGGCTCCAGCTTGCCTGCGACCCTGTAGAAGGATAAAGCGGCTAGAGATAATGAGATGAGATGAATGAGATGAAAAAAAAAAGTTCTCTTCTTCATGAGGTCTTACCTCTGCACCTTGTTTCTCCCGGGCCATGAGGGAAAGAATCTGCTCCAGCAGGTCTGTCTTGTTGTCATGTCCCATCTGTTTGATATCTTACACACACACACCAATGTACACAGTGAATGGAATAAAATTCTTCTGTGCTTCTCTCTCTCACACACACACACACACACACACACACACACACACACACACACACACACACACACTATCAGAGGGGAACCGTCGGAGCCTTCTAAGCCTTCAGAGAAGCCTAAACATATCAGCATTTCAAATTTTATGAGATTTTTTTTTTTTAAATTTGTTGTCTCTAGGCTGAGAAGAGTTTAGAGCTGGCTCACTCATTGGTTAGGACTTCATTGCCAGGACAAACGACCATGGCAGTGTATGTTTATACAGGATGTGAAAGATGAATTAACCAGTCAGATTTTGATTTATAGTGGGAGGGACCAAAAATGTATTGCCCTCAGCCTTCTCGAAGGCCAACGCTAGCTTAACCGCGAGTCAGCACCATCAGTGAAGTAATACTTCCAGCTGGTGTAGCGTTCATCAGTAGTGTTCGTGAATGCGAATAAAGCGGTCAAGCCAGCACTATCGAGAGCAAGTAGCAAAGGCTAATGGCCGAGAAACTAAGATCTCTGTCTCCAGACTCTTCTTCCACACATGCTCGCTACAGTATTTTTCCAGATGTAATTGACTTAAGTTACTTTTAAAATCATCGACACACAACAGAGCTACCTAGCAGCCTGTTGCTAATCCCTTGCAAAATCCTTTGCCCTGTTGATTTTTGGTGCATCTGGTTAAGTTTTGGCCAAGCTGAAGTCCCAGCTCTAATAGTAACGGTTCGCCACTGAGCTGTATAAGCTTTTTACCCACAAAACAACATGGAAAAACTTCAGGAGTACACACAGACACACCCCTACCTTTCCATATTTGAGGAATCAAGTCTAATCTGTTGTCCATGTCAAGTGCCTGAAGCAAATCTTTTATTCCTTGAGAATTGGGGAAATAAAGCTGCAACCAAAAGCACACAGTACAAGAAAAAGACCTCAAATCAGTATTGGTGAGAGATCAGAATTTCAAAATACTTTACGTTTGCCTTTATGCTTCTCTACTCACTGAGGGAATTAACTCTCTGTACCACTTTAGCACCACGTCGATGTGCTCCATCATACATAGCAGGTTGAAAAAGCGCCCGCTGTACCAATGAGATTAAGAGATTAAAGGGGGAGTTAAAAAATAAAAATCATACAATAAATATTATTTATTGTACTCCTCACTCCTGTTTAGTTACACTCACTAGTAGATGCTCTGGTGATAGGAATCCCCCAAAAGTTGCCAGTTGTCTCCTACTTCTAGCAGGCCATGCACTCTGTAAGCCTGTTCAATGTCTTTATTGTCCAGGCACTGCCGAGAGAGGAAAGGGACATCAGCTGATTTCAGCCAAACAACATCAGGATGCAAGATGTATGAAACAATTAAAAGTGCACTTACAACTCTCATCGCATTTGGGAAGAATTGCACTGCAAAAGAAACGCTTATTTGTTACATTTCACCCATATATGCACATACTATAAATGTGGCGTACTTAAATTGTACTACACGTTTAGAACCCGACTGATAAATGAGCAATGTTATTGATTGATCTGCGCTAATTGCAGATAAATCGGTATCTGCGTTTTTATAATGGCCAATAAATGACGATTAAAAAGAAATGGAGAGACAAAATAACATGATTTAATTATTTGAGTGTTGTTGTTACCTAATTTGTCCACCAGAGAGCACACTGCAATTCCATGTGTTGATCACAACAATCAGCTGACCCAAGCAGTCAAACAAATTTTTTTTTTGTTATTTATAGGTTTCTTTGATGTTTATATAGCAGGCCCAAACAACATACACCATTTCCTTTAATGTTCATTAGTAGTAGCACTCTACAGTTTATAATCGATCTGATATTTTAAAAATAATTATTATATTTATATTCGAATCTTATCAAAACTTAGTTTTCAAAAAAATATATTTTAATACATCAAAGTACTATTTGTATATTAGAAAATATATTCATATATTAAAATATACACACATTCTTAATATATAAACAATACTTTTGTCCAAAGTACTATTTATAACAGTAAAACAAGTTTATTGTTAAAATGCATTGTGTCATGTCTTGGTGAGGACTCTTAAATGACTAAATATAACAAGTGTCAGGGAAAATTTTTGTTATGCATTTCTGAAACTTAAAAAAAAATATCAGCTGATATACTGCATCATTTTTGGATTTATAACTCCTCCAATTTCGAAATCAGTATCGGTCGGGCTCTAACATTCATCACAAACCTAAGCCAAACAAAGTCATCACAAACTCAACATTATACAGAAATAGACTATATTATATTGTCTGATGAATTACAGAAGCAGTAAATCCACTAGCTTTCGTTATACCATCGTCTGGGTCCTGGGCAGTAAAGCTCTTTCCTGATATCTCATTCAACACTTCCTGGAGGATCTCGGTGTGGCCTTGAGCTGAGCTGGCTGCAAGGCAGGGAAAGATCACAGACGGACAACCGGAACAAAATTTTAAAGATATATCATTCATGTGCGTATGTGAAAGTATGCAAGTATCAACATTTTGATAATAAAAGAAATCAAAACAAATGTATTTACCTGCTTTATAAAAGATACCAAGGATATGATCATAGGTGGCTAAACTGGGCTCTAATTGGAAGAGATTGAGAGAGACAATTACATTTGTAAGAGCAATGCAATAAAACAAATCACATACAACTCGTGGGTTTTGTTTAATAGGGGTATCAGAAAGAATTTCCTTGGTTAAATTCTCATTATCTCTAGCCGCTTTATCCTGTTCTACAGGGTCGCAGGCAAGCTGGAGCCTATCCCAGCTGACTACGGGCGAAAGGCGGGGTACACCCTGGACAAGTCGCCAGGTCATCACAGGGCTGACACATAGACACAGACAACCATTCACACTCACATTCACACCTACGGTCAATTTAGAGTCACCAGTTAACCTAACCTGCATGTCTTTGGACTGTGGGGGAAACCGGAGCACCCGGAGGAAACCCACGCGGACACGGGGAGAACATGCAAACTCCGCACAGAAAGGCCCTCGTCAGCCACAGGGCTCGAACCCGGACCTTCTTGCTGTGAGGCGACAGCGCTAACCACTACACCACCGTGCCGCCTGGTTAAATACTTTTAAAAATAATACCCTGTGACTGTGATGAGCAGAAAAGCATCTCAGAATGCATCAGCAGATAACAGGAATCTCAATGTTGTGGATTCTGAGATGCTTTTCTACTCAACACAGTTGTAAAGACTGGTTGTTTGAGTTACCCAAGCTGTCCTGCAAGTCGAAATGAACTGGCTATTCATCTCATCTTCCACCTACAGAACTGCTGCTCGCTGGATTTTTATGCCTCCGCCACCGTAAGGTGCAGGAGGCGTTATGTTTTCGGGTTGTCCGTCCGTCCGTGTGTGCGTGCGTCCGTCCCGCAACCTTGTGAACGCGATCTCTCATAGGCTAATGAAAGGAATTTCACCAAACTTTCACCATTTGTGCATTTGGGGACAAAGATAAACTCATTAGATTTTGAGATCAAAAGGTCTAAGGTCAAATATCTGTCCAAAAACCTTGTGAACACAATATCTCCAAGGCTAATACAAGTAATTTCACCAGGTCAAGATTACTGTGAGGTCAAATGTCCATCCCCAAATCACAACTTAAGGCGTGTAGTCTACCGGGCGGAGGCATCCCCATCGACGCTATTGGCGTCGAGTTCTATCTAGTTTTGTTTTTAAATGCCATTTTGTGTTCCTTGAAAGCCATGCGTCTTAAAAGTAGGAAATCACACCTTTTCTGTAGCCAACCCTCATGTTTAAATCACATTGTATAACCTTGCAAGGTGAACTATATGCCCAATAAATTCTTATTTAGTGAGTATATACAGTTGTGCTTATAAGTTTACATACCCTGGCAGAATTTTTGCTTTCTTGGCCTTTTTTCAGAGAATATGAATGATAACACAAAAACTTTTTTCCCCACTCATGGTTAGTGGTTGGGTGAAGCCATTTATTGATAAACAACTGTGTTTTCTATTTTTAAATCATAATGACAACAAAAAACATCCAAATGACCCTGATCAAAAGTTTACATACCCCAGTTCTTAATACCGTGTATTGCCCCCTCTAACATCAGTGACAGCCTGAAGTCTTTTGTGGTAGTTGTGGATGAGGCTCTTTATTTTCTCAGATGGTAAAGCTGCCCATTCTTCTTGGCAAAAAGCCTCCAGTTCCTGTAAATTCCTGGGCTGTCTTGCATGAACTGCGCGCTTGAGATCTCCCCAGAGTGGCTCAATGATATTGAGGTCAGGAGACTGAGATGGCCACTCCAGAACCTTCACTTTGTTCTGCTGTAGCCAATGACAGGTCGACTTGGCCTTGTGTTTTGGATCGTTGTCATGTTGGAACATCCAAGTATGTCCCATGCGCAGCTTCCGGGCTGATGAGTGCAAATTTGCCTGCAGTATTTGCTGATAATGTGCTGCATTCATCTTTCCTTCAACTGTGACCAAGTTTCCTGTGCCTTTGTAGCTAACACATCCCCAAAACATCAGCGATCCACCTCCGTGCTTTACAGTAGGAATGGTGTTCCTTTCATCATAGGCCTTGTTGACACCTCTCCAAATGTAACGTTTTTGGTTGTGGCCAAAACGTTCAATTTTGGTCTCATCACTCCAAATTACCTTGTTCCAGAAGTTTTGAGGCTTGTCTCTGTGCTGTTTGGCATAAATTTTTGTTGGTCTACCTGACCGTGGTTTGGTTTTAACAGAGCCCCTGATTTTCCATTTGTTAATCACAATTTGAACACTGCTGACTGGCATTATCAATTCCGTGGATATCTTTTTGTATCCCTTTCCTGTTTTATACAGTTCAACTACCTTTTCCCGTAGAGCCATTGACAATTCTTTTGCTTTCCCCATGACTCAGAATCCAGAAATGTCAGTGGCTGGATGAAAGATGCAAGAGTCTGTCTGGATCCCAGAAACTCACTCAGCTTTTATGCACACACACTGATTACAAGCAAACAGATCACAGGTGAGGACGTTACCTTTAGTAGCCATTCAAACCCATTTGTGTCAACTTCTGTGCATGTTATCAGGCCAAAATCACCAGGGTATGTGAACTTTTGATCAGGGTCATTTGGGTAGTTTCTGTTGTCATTATGATTTAAAAAGAGAAAACACAGTCGTTTGACAATAAATGGTTTCACCCAACCACTAAGCATGAGTGGAGAAGATGTTTTTGTGTTATCATTCATATTCTCTGAAAAATGGTCAAAGAATCATAGATTCTGCCAGGGCATGTAAACTTATGAGCACAACTGTACATTCCCCTCTGAAAATATTGGAACAGCATGTACAATTCTTTTGTTTTATATAAATGATAAAAAAAAAAAAAACATATGGGTGTTTGAGCTAACTGTGTTTTTGGGGGGATTAAACAGAACACAAATATAATTTCTGCATAGAGACAAGCTGATGGTGGATTTTTTAAAATGCTGAGTAAATATCAAATGTATAAAAAAAACTAAGTATATAAACAAATATGAAAATTAAACATACAAATTGCACATTTCATGTTCCCTGGTTTATGTGCCATGACAGCATAGAACTACTGTTAATATTCTGCCAAAGACAGAACGAACAAAGGAACTAAAAAACAAAATATTTAAAGAAATGAAAAATTCAAATGCAATATTTAAAAGAATTGTCTCATGTTCAGCGTGGTCTGAAACTTTCTGACCATGGAGACAAAGGATCTCATCTCATCTCATTATCTCTAGCCGCTTTATCCTGTTCTACAGGGTCGCAGGCAAGCTGGAGCCTATCCCAGCTGACTACGGGCGAAAGGCGGGGTACACCCTGGACAAGTCGCCAGGTCATCACAGGGCTGACACATAGACACAGACAACCATTCACACTCACATTCACACCTACGGTCAATTTAGAGTCACCAGTTAACCTAACCTGCATGCCTTTGGACTGTGGGGGAAACCAGAGCACCCGGAAGAAACCCACGCGGACACGGGGAGAACATGCAAACTCCACACAGAAAGGCCCTCGCCGGCCCCGGGGCTCGAACCCAGGACCTTCTTGCTGTGAGGCGACAGCGCTAACCACTACACCACCGTGCCGCCGCGAGACAAAGGATTTAATGCAAAAACTAGAAGGGCACTCAGAAAGCGCAGACCTCTGACAAGGACAATAGCTGACTCTTCTATGATATCCAAATCTACAACTACCATATTTTATATGTCTGGACATATTTCCAAAATTATTAGAATTATGTGCCGACATGTGTATCCCAGAGGATCACTAAAACCCGTGAACGTAGATTATGATAGAGTTATCATATTTCTACATTGGCTATGTTTTGTCACTAATTACCTTTACTGCTATCTACTGGATTTTAAGATGGATGGCGTGTTTGAGTGCAGACTTCCGTCAAGGCTAAATGCTGTATCTCGCAACATTAGCAAAAGTGAAACTAAATCCTTGGATTCGCCTTGTGACTCAGATCCTCTTCAAAATTTCATGGTTTCATTAGCCCATTCTACACCCTTCCACCAAGTTTCATGGAAATTGGGACAGAAGGTTTTGCGCAATCCCGCTTACACTCAGACATACAAACAAACCGCACCAAAAACATGACCTCTTTGGCAGAGGTAAAAATCCCTTTGTTTTCATGAGTTTGGGTGCAAGAGAGACAAACCGATGCCGAGGGCTTTCATTTCATTGAGGATGGGAAAGGCCTGCACTCTGGCCAACGAGCCGCACCGACGCAGTACCTTCAGCACAGTGTTAAATGTCAGCAGGTTGGGCTTCACCTTCTGTTGAGCCATCTGTTTCAGCAAGTCCTACACACAGATACACACAGACTGTGAGAACCCCAGTGATAGCACAAGCTGTGTATATACAAATTAAACAAGCCTATCCAACTCACAATGATCAGCTCCCATCTATCACTGTATTTGTCCTTCACTTCTGCAGCGGCGATGATGAGGGCACTAAAGGTGTGCACGTCAGCTACAGGGAAAAATAATCAGTTCATATTGAATCTCAGGGTGATAATTATTTGACTTTTAATAATAAAACAACCGCCGAAGGTGTTTCAGCTCAAAGCCCTTCCGTCGATGTGCTTTTCCATCAACAGAATTTAATTTTCTTCTCTTTTTAAATTCATTTTCAGGAGTCTTGCATTTCACCATAGTAAATTGTCAAACAAATATTATGGCTCAATAATAGAGTAATAGCAACACCCATGGATTAAAGCAAAAAAAAAAATTATTTGACTGAAAATTTACGGGGGTTATGGGTGGATTTCGATGAAATTCTGAGAATGGTTAACTTAGAACTGATAACTTTATTATCAATTAATTAATGGATTAATATATTCAATTTATTGCACTTTCTTTCCATTGCTTCCGTATATTATTTTTTTGTGGCAAACCACACAAATGCAAGCGCCTGGAATGTTTAGTTTTTTGCACCATGAACTAAATGGCTTTCTGTTTTCACCTATTTCGTACAGCCAAGCCCACCTCCACTTGTTTTTTACACCTTTATCGATGGCAGACACATCAGTGCCTTCTTTCATGTAAAGCGCATCCATGCTGCCGAAACCGAAAGCAGAATGACATGCTCCTCTATGCTCGACGTCAATATAGAAAAAAGTTTGGATCTTCGCTTAAATTAAAATTATAATTTGACCTTACTTTGTGTTGAATACGACTTCAAAAACAATTCAAGATTTTATTAAGAGAAATATTGTGGCCAACACGAGTGTTAAGTTACCTAAAAGATCGTGTGAAGTTGGCTGCTATCTACTTTGCGTTCGTTCTCATTTTCCTCCATCATTTCCTAGGCCAGAAACAGATGTTTTGACGTAATTTAACTTAGTAGGCTATGATTATTATTTAACCGTAGTCTTCTAGACATTTTGACTGTTTGGGGCATTGAACGCTGGTGTATGATTTTCAGGGAATAAAGTTTAGCGCATGTCGGAACATCATTGCGCTCGCAGCCTCCAACTCCTCAAACGCCCTTTAAATTGTGATATAACGTAGGCTATAAGGCACGGTTCTAACATACCTTACACATTGGCCTAACGAAAATAATAATTGTTGGGGCGTCTGCTGATTTGTTAGCTATAAATTTAGGTCTGATTACTTATGACAGTCTGCAAGCATTGCACCGTCGGGTCTTCAAGTCTGGCTGAAGCAGAGGAGCGGGCTTTCCGGGGTTTATTTTTTCGTTTTTTTTTTTAAACATGCTCTATTTCTATATGTCCAGGTTTGAACTAAGTCATTTTGGCAAGATTTAATTTAATACAAAACAGAAATGGTCAGACACAAGCACGCCAAGCACATGGGAATGCATTTTGCCAATTTTGACAGCGCATGTTTTTTAATGCCGCACCGTAGACAGCGAACGTTTAAACATGATCAAACATAGGAAATGAACGACACAAAGCATGGCTCAAAAACAAAAAAGTTAAATAAACCCTGCTGATAGTTGATGGTGTTGCAACACATCAGTGTTATAACCCAATCTCTACCCAATCACCCGTCATTTTAATTCTCCTCGGATCAGCACCAACCTCACATTTGGCCTTGGGAGAGTTCAGTTGACGGAAATCCGTCACACGACGGAAAACTTTAATCCATGAACACCTCTTAAGGGAATGAAAAATAAGTTGATAAAGGAACAATAACAACAAAAAAAGACAAATCTCACCCATCAGTCGGTTGTTCAGCAGGTCCGTGTACATGTCCAAAGCCTTGGAGTAAGCTCCATACTGTGGGTTCAAAAACAAAATGTTTACTTATAGAACTCTGAAGAAAAAAAAAAATTCAAAGTAAACCCAAAAAAAGATGCCGAGATTCTAACCCACACCTTCACCATGCCCCTGATGAGCGCGCCGTATGATCGACTGTTTCGTTCCGGCATGGTGTTAAAGATCCTCTGTGCATTATTGTTCTCCCTGTTGGTGATCAAATAGATCAGATTCATCTGTCTTTTTCTCTGTATGCAACAATTATCCCAACAATAAATATGCTAAGACATGACTGAATATCAATTTACCCATGTGCGAAGTTCGGTCTTCAAAATATTTACGGTCTACCAACTCACCTCCACACGATCGTGAGTAGCTCAGAGGCTCGTCGTGGTCTTCCCTTTCTCCTCTTCGAGTCGTCTTGCTCTTCTCCCTATTAAAAATCAGAAGATAAAATCATACATGTAATAGGATCAAATTTATTAATTACAAATTTCTCAAAAGACACCATCCTTCTGTTACCAATCCTCAATGAAAAACACTACAAAAGAGGGGAAAAAAAAGAATTTATTCTACACTACACATACAGTTGATGAACAGGTTATTGAAGGTTCATTACCACATCATCAGTTCTCTGTTCTGGGGAGTCTTCTCGTGGTGGATCTCGATCTCCATACAGACAAATCAGATCCAACAGGTCATTGGTCAGATCCAGTGATGGGGGTGTGGCTGTGAAAAGTTCAACAGCCAAGTATTAGGTGGTTGTTTTGGCAAACATTGGTGTTCAGACACTGGAGTACATACTAAGGACTCACAAAACTTGAGATTTTCCCTCTGTCTTGGAACTATACCAAATTGAACTGAAGCTGTGTATTGTGGGAGATCCTGTTTTGAGAGATCCTCCTACCTGCCTGCACCAGTTGATCATACATGTCCACAGCCGCCTTGACCTTTCTCAGCCTGATGCGCTCCACAAGAGCTGCCTGGGACACCTCCTCTATTTGCAGCTCCACAGTCTCAGGCATTAAACACTGCCAAAGAACAAACATTTAAATATCTCATCTCATCTCATTATCTCTAGCCGCTTTATCCTGTTCTACAGGGTCGCAGGTGAGTTGGAGTCTATCCCAGCTGACTACGGGCGAAAGGCAGGGTACACCCTGGACAAGTCGCCAGGTCATCACAGGGCTGACACATAGACACAGACAACCATTCACACTCACATTCACACCTACGGTCAATTTAGAGTCACCAGTTAACCTAACCTGCATGTCTTTGGACTGTGGGGGAAACCGGAGCACCCGGAGGAAACCCACGCGGACATTTAAATATAATAGAGATTACTTGATTCGATATAACAGAATCAAGAGCTGTTTCGATGCAATATGATACTTGTAATCTCAATGTTGTGAAAACAGAAAAACACTGAAATCACTTCCTTACTCACTATTTAATCCACAGACTGTTTGATCTAGAGCAATATCCAGGGGGTGGCAGGAAGGAGACACTTGCTGTGTCCGAAATCACTCACTCATTCACTACTCCCTACTCACCATCTAGGGAATTCTATATAGAGGACTATTTAATGAGCTCACTGGTAAAATGGAGGAGACAGGAAAAGGGGGGGAAAAAAAACCCAGCCACCACACTTTCGGCCACTACTCCGTCGCGCCGTTATTTACGTCATTACTGTTGTACAATTAAAACATGCCAGATCAGTCGGCTGGTGAGTATTCAAAATAATAAATACGTGCATGGATTTTTGTGATAAATCCATATTATACTGAGCGTATTAACCACATTAATAAATACAAACTTCTTTGTGTCTGCTCTATCTTTCAGTTCTTTTAAATCAAGGCTCAATACTTTCTTCTTTGTCGCTGCCTTTTATTAAATCAAATTTGAGGCTTTTGATTAATTCCTCACTCTGCACTGTAACTTTCTATTTTAACTTGTTTTCTATTCTCTTACTATTTTTAATTGTACTTGAAGGTCCGTTTATGCGTTTCGTCCTCTGTCCATTCACCCCAACACACAATATTATTGCCATCTTCGTGCCACAACTTATAAATTTGTCTCTTGCCCGTTGTCATAAGGAAAAACAAACTACTGCAATACTCAGTCTAAAATACTTAACGGTCCTTATGAAACAGCTTTTCTTTCAATGTGACCGCAATGCATGATGGTATACAGTATATTGCTTGGTTAGTGACCACTGGTTGTACACTACTTTTCATGATACCTTGTGGGACACTAGGAGTCCACTATATAAGGTGTAATAATTCTCACTATACATTCGGACAGCACTACAAAATGGCGAACTCACTATATAGTCCACTAAATAGTGAGTGGTTTCAGACACGGCAACTGGAATTAATTCTGACAACACTAGTTCTTCTCAAGCACTTTGCTGTGACCCAAAGTTTTGTACATGTACACCCACACAACCCCAATTCCAGAAAAGTTGGGGTGCTGTGTAAAATGTAAATAAAAACAGAACATGATGATTTGCAAATCATGGAAACAGGGACATGTTTACCACTGTTGCATCACCTCTACTTTTAACAACAGTCTGTAAATGTTTGGAACTGAGGAGACCAATTGCTGTAGTTTTGAAAATGAGACGTCCCGTTCTTGCCTGATATAGGATTTTAGTTGCTCAACATTATTAGAGTCTTCTCTGTTGCATTTTGCACTTCATAATGTGCCACGTTTTCAATGGGAAACAGGTCTGGACTGCGGGCAGACCAGTTTAGCACCTGGACTCTTTTACTACGGAGCCATGCAGTTGTAATACGTGCAGAATGTGGTTTGTCATAGGCCTTTCTTATTTCAGCAAGACAGTCCTGAAAAAGATGCCATCTGGATGGCAGCATGTTGCTCCAAAACCTGTAGACAAATCATTCAGCATGAATGATGCCTTCCTAGATGTACAAGCTACCCATGCCATGTGCACTAATGCCCCCTCATATCATCATAGATGCTGACTTTTGAACTGTGCACTGATAACAAGCCAGATAGATGGTCCCTCTCCTCTTTAGCTTGGAGGACGTGGTGTCCCTGAGTTCTCAAAAGAATTTCTACTTTTGGTTCAGCAGACCTCAGGACAATTTTCCACTTCATCGTAAAAAAGCTTGGGTCCAGAGAAAGTGGTGGTGTTTCTGGATGTTGTTTATATCTGGTTTTAACTTGCATTTGTGGATGCAGTGATGAACTGTTTTCACAGACGATGTTTTTTTAAGTGTTCCTGAGCCCATACAGTGATTTCCACTACAGACATGTGTCGGTCACCTGAGGGCCTGAAGATCACAGGCATCCAATGTCAGTTTTCAGCTTTGTCTTGTGCATACAGAGATTTCTCCAGATTTTCTGAATCTTTTAATATTATGTACCATAGATGATGTGATTAACGTTCCTTAATGTAAAATTGCAAAGAAGTTGGTATTCTTAAATTGTTGCACTGTTTGCTCACACAGTCTTTCACAGGGCGGTGATCCCCTCCGCATCTTTACTTTGGAGAGACTAAGCTTCTCTGGGATGCTCATTTTTCCAGTCTTTTGTGACCCCTGTCCCCGCTTTTCTGAACCATTTTGTTGGCACTAAATTCAAAAGGAGCATATATTTAAAAAAAAACCCTAAGATTTCTCAGTTTCAACATTTGCCATCAGCCTCCGCTTCCTCAATGGTCCCTGTACGAACGGAGCAGGAGTCTGGTTCGCATTGCCGGCAGTAAGTCAGACCTGTTCCCAGCGCATGTTGGACTCCGGCAGGGCTGCCCTTTGTCACCGGTTCGTTCATAATCTTTATGGACAGAATTTCTAGGCGCAGCCAGGGGGCAGAAGGAATCCTGTTTGGGAACCACAGGATTTCATCTCTGCTTTTCACAGACGATGTTGTCCTGTTGGCTTCTTCAAACCAGGACCTTCAGCATGCACTGGGGCAGTTTGCAGTCGAGTGTGAAGCAGCTGGGATGAGAATCAGCACCTCCAAGTCCGAGGCCATGGTTCTCGACTGGAAAAGGGTGGCTTGCCCTCTCCAGGTTGGTGGAGAAGTCCTGCCTCAAGTGGAGGAGTTTAAGTACCTCGGGATCTTGTTCACGAGTGAGGGAAGGATAGAGCGTGAGATCGACAGGTGGATCGGTGCAGCCTCCGCAGTGATGCAGTCGCTTTATCGGTCCATCGTGGTGAAGGAGCTGAGCCAAAAGGCGAAGCTCTCGATTTACCGGTCGATCTACATTCCGACTCTCACCTATGGTCATGAGCTTTGGGTAATGACTGAAAGAACAAGATCGCGAAATAAGTTGTTCGCGAAAGAACAAGCGGCCGAAATAAGTTTCCTTCGCAGGGTGGCTGGGCGCTCCCTTAGAGATAGGGTGAGAAGCACAGTCACTCGGGAGGAGCTCGGAGTAGAGCCGCTGCTCCTCCACATCGAGAGGAATCAGCTGAGGTGGCTCGGGCATCTCTTTCGGATGCCTCCTGGACGCCTCCCTGGGGAGGTGTTCCAGGCATGTCCCCCCGGGAGGAGGCCCCGGGGAAGACCCAGGACACGCTGGAGGGACTATGTCTCTCGGCTGGCCTGGGAACACCTCGGTGTTCTTCCTGAGGAGCTGGTCGAGGTGTCTGGGGAAAGGGAAGTTTGGGCTTCCATGCTCAGACTGCTGCCTCCGCGACCCGGCCCCAGATAAGCGGAAGAAGACGAGACGAGAACATTTGCCATGTTGTTCTGTACTACAGTATTTTCAATGAAATATAGTGTTTGCATGATTTGCAAAATCATCACACTTTCTTTTTATTATGTTTTACACAGCATCCCAGCTATTTTTGGAATTGGAATATTTTATTTATTTATATATATACACACACACACACACCAGGGCAGCATGGTAGTGCAGTAGATAGATAGTAGATTGATAAGCGGTATAGATAATTGATAGTAGAAAATATACTGATCATAACATTAAACCCATCTGTCTAATGTTGTGTAGGGCCCTCATTTGGTCAAAACTGCTCTGACCCATAAGACATGGACCCCACGAGACCTCTGAAGTTGTGCTATGGTATCTGGAGGTGGGGCCACGGATCAGACTTGTTTGTCATGTTATGGCTGATTGCTACATGGTGGGTAATAATACAGTTTATTCTATCCACATTCATTGGATATGAGCAATCATGTGTTCTGACTGGCCACTCTACTACTAGGCTATCAGCTCATATATCATGAGTAGAGAAAAACAAAACGGCAGAGCATGTTGCTGAACCAACCGATGACTAAATAAAAGCTCCTCAAAAACAAACCCCTAAAAAATAAAAAGGCAACAAAATATGGAATAAAAGTATTTGATGGTAAGAACGTCTCTTTTTTATTTTTCAAAAATTATTATTATAGCATTTTTCACAAATTGCTACTGTCATCTTGCCAGATTGTTTACATTCTTCATCTTTAAGCATTAAAAGTTGTTGAATTTTTGTAGATTGGTTCAAAAGTTCAAAGAAGTTTGAAAATTACATAACTGAAATGTCCAAGGAAGAATTAAATAAATATCTAAAGCTATTCTATACCTCGGCATGACAGCAAGACGGTAATTTCTACAAAAAGTCAATTCATGCAGCCATCGATAGATTTTTAAGAACTCCACTTGAACGGAAGTGATTGTGTCAGACATTCTGTATAAAGTTTTTATTTATTGAATTTGCAAAAAATTTTTAAAAATGTTCCATTTCTCAAAATCCAGTGAATGTGGATTGAATAAAACAATTATTCCACTCAATCTCGTCGTACATCACTATGCGCCTCGTTGGCTATCAGCTCATGTACAACTCGATTTCGTGGAATAACTTAAATATTCAGGGAATACTTGGATAAGAAGCCATGCCTCCTTCACTGGAACGCCACAAGCACTCAATGAAAATAACAGCCACACCTCCTTCATTTGGAAACAGCAATTTGATGATGCTTTTAACTACAAGTCTAATGTACAAAATAAGACAGAGCTGTGTGTATCATAGAAACTATTGGACCCGTTTCATCCTAACTTCTGTTGAAATTTCTTCCCAACTTCTGTTACACACAGTTTCTAACTGATCCACGAGGTACATGTTACTCACTGGAATATGAGGTTCTGCAAAGTCCTTCTGGAAGTACTTGGGGTATGTGTTGATGAAATATTTAGCTGCATTTCTGCCTGATTCCTGGGACAAAGAATACAGTTTCTGTGGATGAAACCAAAAACAGAAAGTTGAATTTATCCGTAAGGTGGCAAAACACATCAGATACACGGTTTGTTCCACCTGATGACTCTGAACTGGGCTTATTCAACTATGCGTCTTCACAACTACAAGCAAAAGTTGTCCATATGATGTTATTCATTATTTAACAATAAGGCAAAGTGAACATCGGTGAATAATAACCGAGTTATTATCTCGGTTATTATTCACTGAGGCAAATAAGTGTTTTTGTATAAATACACAGGTGATCATGTAAAAAAAAACATTAAATTATTTCAAACTTCAAAAGTGGCAGGCAAATGTAATACTTGTGTCACTTGTCTACACCAACTCACATAAAATACTTTGTTTTGAAATCGATAAAATAAAAAAAAAAATCACAATTCCACCTTACCTTTGAATAGTTTTCGACCAAACTTTGTAGCATCTTTAGTGCTTTTAGGAACGGCATATTCTTTCATAATTTGAAATTCTTCCTCACTTACGGTGACAAAGCGATTGGCCGCCATTTTGCTGAGTCGCTCGAGATGGTCATTGAGAAATTGGTCGAGAAACTCGGACTATCAGCGTGCGCGATTTTCTATAAATCACCCGCATATTTATACTAAACACGAAGATTGACTGGTATTGTGTATGTTCCCTAGTATGCTGACTAAACACTCACAAACTCTCCAGATGTTCTTGGTGTGAGATAGGAATCATCCTGAAACATGTAATGACTCGCAGTCGGGTCCTGAAAAATAAAAAACACACTTATACTGTACATATATTGTCTTCATTATGGAATACAGCTTGCTATTTCTACATCTATAACACAGCTAAAGACAGAAACATTTTGACATACCCGATTCACAGTGGACGCCAGAGCCTGCAACACAGCCTCTTTACTCCTGTGGCAGAAAATACACATGTGAAACATGACTTGAGAAATAAGTAAGCAATAAAACATGAGGATGTGCTGTGATAGGAAAATAATCAAGGATGACATACTGCAATGCAGTCCTGTGTGAAGTATAGTTAATGTGCCCAATCCAAAGATGGTTATTTTCCAATAACCGCATGACTTGAAGTGTTTTATTCCTCTTATACCACAGCAACATACCAATAATTATATCTAATTTATTAATGTACAATAATGAATCATGACTGTCAGTTTATAGTTTTATTTAATGCTGTGGAATATCTGTCCATCAAGGACCTGCAACTCTCAGACTGAACTACTGTCTGAGAAAATTAATCAACACCTTCTGACCAATCAGATTTGAGAATTGGGAAGTGCTGAGGGCTAATGTAACTTCAGACGTTGTATTTTAGAGAACACCTTTGTTCACAGTCCATGAGACATGATACAATTCAAACATACAGTTGAACAGGTGAACAGGGTTAATGGCCCTTGCCTTACCATGTTTTCTTCCTTGGAATCACAATTTCCGCTTCTGAGCCTGAGAAACAAAAGCAGAGAGGAGAAGGTTTGAACATGCAAACTCAATTGAACTATTTGTGCAACAGGTCATCATTAACAGATGTACAGAACTGGTCCAAGTTTCCAAAAGCTTGTACAAAGTTAACTGGCCGTGAGAGCATCACAATCTCTCTACCAGTTAAAGAAAAATTCCATCCTGAATATCTTCCATACAAAGTTTTACAATTAACATGTCATCCTCAAAGGCGTCCAAGATATATTGAAATGAATGAAATGAATGAAATGAATGTTTCTGTTTAAACTACTTGCGTCAACATGTTGGATTACTGTCACTTTTTAACAATTTCCTACATTACACACAATACCGGCAGCACGGTGGTGTAGTGGTTAGCGCTGCTGCCTCACAACAAGAAGGTCCGGGTTCGAGCCCCGTGGCCGGCGAGGGCCTTTCTGTGTGGAGTTTGCATGTTCTCCCCGTGTCCGCGTGGGTTTCCTCCGGGTGCTCCGGTTTCCCCCACAGTCCAAAGACATGCAGGTTAGGTTAACTGGTGACTCTAAATTGACCGTAGGTGTGAATGAGAGTGTGAATGGTTGTCTGTGTCTCTGTGTCAGCCCTGTGATGACCTGGCGACTTGTCCAGGGTGTACCCTGCCTTTCGCCCGTAGTCAGCTGGGATAGGCTCCAGCTTGCCTGAGACCCTGTAGAAGGATAAAGCGGCTAGAGATAATGAGATGAGATGAGACATACAATACCATTTGACAAATGATAATGTTGCCAGATTGGGTTCCAAAGCTTCAACGCTTGTGCTAGGGGTCGACTGACATGTTTATTCCCGAATTGATACGGGTACTGACTGGGGCAGCACGGTGGCGCAGTGGTTAACACTGTCGCCTCACAGAAAGAAGGTTCTGGGTTCAAGCCCAGTGGCCGACGGGGGCTTTTCTGTGTGGAGTTTGCGTGTTCTCCCCATATCTGCATGCTCTGGTTTTCTCCACAGTCCAAAAGACATGCAGTTAGGTTAACTGACTATTCTAAATAGGTGTGAATAGGTGTTACATAGGTGTGTGTGCGCGCGCGCAGAAAGGAAATGGCCACCTTACTGCTGCAATTCTGGCCAAGTCAACCAAACATGGTTCATCTCAAGCCCGGATCAGGTTCAGCAGTGACGCCGATAACTGGTACTGATTGTTAGTAATCAAGGACACCAATAGATGATATTTGCGCCCAATATTCTTTTACCATAAATTTGATGTTTGTAGTTTCAAAATGCAGAAAAATTCAATTCTTATTTCACAACTTACATTAAATGAAAGACAGTATCTCAAGGTGCAAGAGTGACTGAGTGAAATTATACAACAGTATACATTGTGATTTTTCCCCATCCACATTTCTGGATTAACTCAACACATGGTCCACATTTCACCCAAACCAATCACACTGTGGGCAGGACATAGATACAGACTATTGTAGGTACAGCCACTGTCCCGTCTAGAACTACAACTCCCATCAACTAACTTCCGTGATGACCTACGTCACGCCTAGGCGGGATCACCTACGTCACTTCCTCCATGACTTTATAAGTGACCCGGAAACCTTCTCTCTTCCTCTCTCGTCGGTGGACATTCATGTCATACAGACATAAAGAGACACCCGCTCATCAGAACATCCAAAATCAAGACGTCTGCCTTGCAAGAAAAAGAAGACTCGGCGCGCTTTCGTATATACCACTGGCCACGGTAAAAGAGTACTTAAGTCGCGCCGTCTCACTAAATTGAGTTACAACCGGTTTTATTTGTTTATTATAAGTAACATTACTACTGCAGCCCAAGCAGTTAATTAAAAGTTAGGAGCGACCGGATTCCTTCTGACTTAATCGCTGTGCACATTGTTTGATCAGAGACTTTTCCTCACGAACGACGAAGTTCAGACCAAGGAAACCTCTGCGATTTCACGGAAGCGACCCACGAGCTTCTGCATACCTCCGCAAGCACCCAAAATTCTGCGAAACTTCGGGACATCTCTGCATTCTTCCATAGAAGCAAGATACTGGAAGTAAGACTGGCATTTGGGCAACCTAGTCTTAGGAATTAGCTTTATGAAGTAGTGTGAATTTAAACTCAGAAACTGTTTAATTGTGCACACTGTAGACACTCAGAGTGTTGAGTTGATCATTGTTGTTCTATATTGTTCTCTCAGTTGTTTTTAATAGACAGGTTGTTGCATGCTTTTCTCCATCCTTTCTAACACCTTTAATTTCATTATTACATATATTTTGACCTTATCAAGATTTCAGTAGATTTGGTAATGTTATAAAGTAGTGGGTTAGCAACCACGAGGTGGAATTCCTTTGTCTCAAGACCACAAGGTGATTCTCCCTTCCCCCCAACACCTTAAACATTCCAAACTTTACAGCTCTCCCTCACACACACACACACACACACACACACACACACACACACACACACACACACACACACACATCACTGATGACCATATTGAATGTATTTCAACTACTATTACCCATTTAGTATCATTGTTATAATAAATTCAATTCTTCTGTTAAACTGTGCTTGTTTGTCCATTGTTTTGCTGCTGTATCCTTGAAGTCACACAATCTCAAAGAACTCCAAATTGCCTTCACCCAAGTGTATATGAATGCTATTGGCTGTAGTGTCTATGTAATACGGTAAGTAATACATTGTTGCTGCATCGGTAGTGATCATAATAATTTGGAATATACCATAATTTAGCTGTTTGGTAATTTATTATTAAACACCAGAATTAATGGTATTCTTAATGAGACTGATTTAATGAGACTGATTTAATGAGACTGATCACTTAAGACCGATTGCACCCACACTATAGAAGTGTTGGTTGATTGTACTTGATGCCTCCACATTTCCAGCAATTCGATAAAACTGTGGGCAAGACACTGGGTCAGACTACAGAAATGTATTTTTTTTAAATCATGGCTGCATACATGCACAGACATAATAAAAACACTTACTGGCAAGGAAACAAGTTTAAATGTCAATTCTGATAATTATACACATGCTGAATATTGGCAATGATGATGATCATTTCAGGCCAATCACTGGTTAACCCCTGGTTCATACTACTACTGTCCTCATTTAACACCATCATGCTCGTAGTTTGCGTACTTTGGAAAAAAGCGAACAACAAAACCTAAAATATGATTATCATTTGAGTTTGTTGAAAGGTTTTCTTCTATTACACCCCACTGTAAATGAGCCAGAAATGTCCCCCTATTATGTCAGCACAGCACACAACTGCACACTTCTCATGGGAATATAAACATACAGCACCAATCAATATTTGTTGATGACCAGAATTACCAAGTACAGCACAAATATTTCAATATAAACTTAAAGCTATACGGCCTTTTGATTTCATAAAATCGGTGGAATTTAGTTCCCTCTGAAATTTGGTCATTGTGATACATGTTCATTTCTGTAATATCTCAAAAAAACAAAAACAAACAAACAAAAAAAAACCACAGGCCATTCTGTGGCTGGGAAGTTATTTAAATTGAGAGGATTCCCTAGCAAACAATGTGCATGAAATCGCTCGCTTTGCATGGTCAAGCAGACAGAGTAAGACCGGTGTGCGCATGTGCAGATTTACCTGCTCCTTCTTCATTCGGGTTTTACGGCAGCTGGCATCCAGTGTTGCATTACTGCCATCTACTACTGTACCTTGACCGTGCACTGACAGTTACATCATTCTGTTGCTGAACGAACAGCTGATCACACCGAGGTGCTCGCTGACCACCGATATTTATTAGTTTGGTCCTGCATTTCCTTTCCTTCGCAACATAACGTCTTTTCTTCTCGCTTTCCGTTACTGTAGTCGGTCTTTCACGTTTCATTCGCGTCCTCCATTTCCCTCTCCTATTTCAAATTTGTATCCCACAATGCCTTGCGTGAACAGGGAAAGCCCACCATGAGATGCATGATGTAGCATCTTGAATTGGGTCATGGTGAAGCAGGAAAAAAAATAGCAAAGGATTTTGGGCCACATTGTTATATTTAAAAAATCTAATATCTAATAAGGGCGGCATGGTGGTGTAGTGGTTAGCGCTGTTGCCTCACAGCAAGAAGGTCCGGGTTCGAGCCCCGTGGCCGGCGAGGGCCTTTCTGTGCGGAGTTTGCATGTTGTCCGCGTGGGTTTCCTCCGGGTGCTCCGGTTTCCCCCACAGTCCAAAGACATGCAGGTTAGGTTAACTGGTGACTCTAAATTGACCGTAGTTGTGAATGTGAGTGTGAATGGTTGTCTGTGTCTATGTGTCAGCCCTGTGATGACCTGGCGACTTGTCCAGGGTGTACCCCGTCTTTTGCCCGTAGTCAGCTGGGATAGGCTCCAGCTTGCCTGCGACCCTGTAGAACAGGATAAAGTGGCTAAAAATAATGAGATGAGATGAATATCTACAACCCCAATATCAAAAAAGTTGGGACAAAGTAGAAATTGTAAATAAAAACGGAATGCAATGATGTGGAAGTTTCAAAATTCCATATTTTATTCAGAATAGAACATAGATGAAATATCAAATGTTTAAACTGAGAAAATGTATCATTTAAAGAGAAAAATTAGGTGATTTTAAATTTCATGACAACAACTCAAAAAAGTTGGGACAAGGCCATGTTTACCACTGTGAGACATCCCCTTTTCTCTTTACGACAGTCTGTAAACGTCTGGGGACTGAGGAGACAAGTTGCTCAAGTTTAGGGATAGGAATATTAACCCATTCATGTCTAATGTAGGATTCAGGGATGTGATTTGGGGCTGGTGAAATTATCTGAAAATTTTAGCCGGGGGTCTGGGGGCCACAGGCCCCCAGCTGGTCCAGGGCAGCGCCCTGTTGGGGGGACAAGGGGAAGCTCCTGGGTTCTGGGGTTTTCTGACTTAAAAATTGTACTAAAATGGCAAGCAAACACACAAGAAAAAAACTTGTCATGATTAACAAATTCAAGCCAATTTAATGGTCAACATGCAACTCTGAGCCCCTGTAGTAAATTCAATGATTCTTAACTGACAAAAAGCCAAAACATGAAACCTAAAAATGTCATTCTAAATTAAATCATCTGCGTTAGAATAAACAGAAAATTGTATAAGGAAAAACAAAATTTATACTTTCAATTACTGTAGAAGTTGAACATACCTAAATGTGCCTTTTCAAACAAACATGATGCAACATAAGAATTCATCCACAAGTCTTCAGGAACTCTCAAAGAAAAAAAGATGCTAGCATCCATGTCCAGTTCCAGCATATCAGTCACTTTTTTTCTGCAGTTTCTACTCTAGCAATGTCAACTTCATATACATAACTCTATAGTGTTCACTCACCAAAGGATAATCATAACTCCACAGTGTTCATTCACTTAAGGATATTCAAAACTACTGTGTTCACTCACTTAGGTTTCGTTTCTATCCCGGGCTCCAGCCCGACTTTGGACGCTCGTAGCTCGGGCAGGGGAGGTCCCAGCATCCCCAAACTTGACAGCCAGAGTCCTCTGCCCTCCCCCCAAAGAACCAGCACGGGCAGGGCGCCTCGGGACGTAATTCGCCCCGAGGCGAGCTGCGGCGCTCCGCTTAGGTTTCGTTTCTATCCCGGGCTCCAGCCCGACTTTACACGCTCGTAGCTCGGGCAGGGGAGGTCCCAGCTGCCCCAAACTTGACAGCCAGAGACCTCTGCCCTCTCCCCAAAGAACGAAATCGCTGAACAAATGTCTCACAGTCTTATGTCCAACGTCTGTAGCAACCTCTTTCTCCAACCATTCCCAGCGGAACTTGTTTTTCACTATTCTGTCGATTTCTTTAACTCGATTTGCATCTTTACGCTCGATCACGGAGGCTGCCATCTTTCAACTCTTTGTTTGAAGCGAGCTTACGTACAGCTATCTAACAAGCGCATTCATTGGTTGTTACAGAGCGATGGGCCAATCACGTACCTTGTTTCATCTCAATGACGGAAGTACTGAAAGTCGGAACGAATAGGATACGAATGCGGATTTTTGAGCAAAAAATCGGAAAAAATTTTTTTTTTCAAATTTTGAGGTGAAAAAAGCGAAATTCCGCGAATTGCCGGAAAAATCACATCCCTGAGGATTCTAGTTGCTCAACTGTCTTAGGTCTTTTTTGTCGTATCTTCTGTTTTATGATGCGCCAAATGTTTTCTATGGGTGAAAGATCTGGACTGCGGGCTGGCCAGTTCAGTACCCGGACCCTTCTGCTACGCAGCCATGATGCTGTAAATGATGCAGTATGTGGTTTGGCATTGTCATGTTGGAAAATGCAAGGTCTTCCCTGAAAGAGACGTCGTCTGGATGGGAGCATATGTTGCTCTAGAACCTGGATATACCTTTCAGCATTGATGGCGTCTTTCCAGATGTGTAAGCTGCCCATGCCACACGCACTAATGCAACCCCATACCATCAGAGATGCAGGCTTCTGAACTGAACGCCGATAACAACTTGGGTCGTCCTTCTCCTCTTTAGTCCGAATGACACGGCGTCCCTGATTTTCATAAAGAACTTCAAATTTTGATTCGTCTGACCACAGAACAGTTTTCCACTTTGCCACAGTCCATTTTAAATGAGCCTTGGCCCAGAGAAGACGTCTGTGCTTCTGGATCATGTTTAGATATGGCTTCTTCTTTGAACTATAGAGTTTTAGCTGGCAACGGCGGATGGCACGGTGAATTGTGTTCACAGATAATGTTCTCTGGAAATATTCCTGAGCCCATTTTATGATTTCCAATACAGAAGCATGCCTGTATGCGATGCAGTGCCGTCTAAGGGCCTGAAGATCACAGGCACCCAGTATGGTTTTCCGGCCTTGACCCTTACGCACAGAGATTCTTCCAGATTCTCTGAATCTTTTGATGATATTATGCACTGTAGATGATGATATGTTCAAACTCTTTGCAATTTTACACTGTCGAACTCCTTTCTGATATTGCTCCACTATTTGTCGGCGCAGAATTAGGGGGATTGGTGATCCTCTTCCCATCTTTACTTCTGAGAGCCGCTGCCACTCCAAGATGCTCTTTTTATACCCAGTCATGTTAATGACCTATTGCCAATTGACCTAATGAGTTGCAATTTGGTCCTCCAGCTGTTCCTTTTTTGTACCTTTAACTTTTCCAGCCTCTTATTGCCCCTGTCCCAACTTTTTTGAGATGTGTTGCTGTCATGAAATTTCAAATGAGCCAATATTTGGCATGAAATTTCAAAATGTCTCACTTTCGACATTTGATATGTTGTCTATGTTCTATTGTGAATACAATATCAGTTTTTGAGATTTGTAAATTATTGCATTCCGTTTTTATTTACAATTTGTACTTTGTCCCAACTTTTTTGGAATCGGGGTTGTAATTAAATTGGAAGTCTGTGATTTGAATTCAGTAGCTTTCGATCCACTATACAAAAATAATTGGGTGTCAGGGAAAATTCTTGTTATGACCACTTGAAAAATTGAAATTGCGAATGTCTCAGAATTTCAAGAAAATGCAAAAGCAACATTCCGTCTATTGCGGCCAGTCCCTATACCCTGGGAGGTCACGTTTTGTCAGTTGTGCCTTCCCAGAAGGATCTTGGGGTCACAATCCCGTGCAAGCTTACTTGGAGCTTGCACATTTCCATCACTGTCGCAAAGGCTAATCACAACCTTGGTTTTTTGCGTCATCATTGTAATAGCTTCATAGGGGCTGACCACAAGAAACTGCTTTACCTGTGTTTTGTGCATAGTAACCTTGGCTATGCTAGCGAAGTCTGGGCGCCCCAGTCATCCATTACTAATCTTAAGTTACTGGAGAGCGTCCAGAGGTGCGTAACCTGCTTCATCCTGGGGTGTCATCCCCACCATCAATTAAGGCTGGATTATAAAACGCGCTTACTCAAGCGCCAATTTCTTACTGGTTAGAATGTAGAGATCTTTGTTTTTTCTTTAAATGTCTAAACAAGCTAGTGAGCTTTCACAATAATAACCATTTTCTCTTATCAAGCGGCCGAACCAGAAGTGCATCTACAAATTTAAATCTCAAGCCTATGTGTTTTCGCACCTCACGGTTTAGAGACTCCTATTTTAACAGAATTGTACCAATCTGGAATAATCTCCCTCTCCCAATTAGACAATCTGGAAGCTACTTTCTTTTTAAAGACCGTGTTAGAATTCACTATCTTGAAAATTAAAATCTGTTTTTGACCCCCAGCGCATACACTCCTGGAAAACCGTATGCCCATACTGCAGATCAACACATAGAATGAACTGCTGCGCGTGAGTTGTGCTGTTTTGTTGTATTTTTTGTAGTGTAATATAATGTTTTTTTTCCTCTTCGTGTTTTGTAAATGGGGCTTACTTTATGGGACTTCGAGTCCGTTAGTTCGCCCCTCATCTACGCGCATATTTAAGTTCTGTTAGTTATTTATTGTATGTCTCTGTCTCTTGTTTTTATTATTGTATCATGTAAAGTGAGTAGATAAAATCCAATTAAAAAAAAACTCTGAAAGGCAGTCTACCTTTAATATGGTTCAGGATGGATCTTTATTTTAAAATTATGCTTTTTGAGGAAACTAAGAACAGGACTGCTATCACATAATACTCTGAAATGAAATGAAATGTCTGAAATCTCTCTGACTAACCTGACACTGCTGCTGCAGGTTCTTGGCAAACAGCAGGGCTGAGTCCAAAAGACCTATTCCAAAGACATAGAGAAGCAGTTTTGTGAGCTTGGTAAAATACTAGCGCATCTCAAAAAATTAGAATACCATGAAAAAGTTCCTTTTTTTTCATAATTTAATTCAAAAAGGTAAACTTTCATATATTCTATATTCATTACATGTAAAGTGAAATATTTAAAGCCTTTTTTGTTTTAAATTTTGATGATTATGGCTTATAGCTCATGAAAATCAGAAATCCAGTATCTCAAATTATTAGAATATTCCCTAAGATCAATCAAAAAAAGGATTTACAATACAGAAATGTCCAATTTCTGAAAAGTATATTCATTTATACACTCAATACTTGGTTGGGGCTCCTTTACCATGAATTACTGTATCAATGCGGTGTGGCATGGAGGTGATCAGTCTGTGGCACTGCTGAGGTGTTATTGAAGCCCAGGTTGCTTTGATAGTGGCCTTCAGCGTATCTGTATTTTTGGGTCGGGTGTTTCTCATCTTCCTCTTGACAATACCCCATAGATTCTCTCTGGGGTTCAGGTCAGGCAAGTTGGCTGGCCAATCAAACACAGTAATATCATGGTCAGCAAACCATTTGGTAGTAGTTTTGGCACTGTGGGTAGGTGCCAAGTCCTGCTGGAAAAGGAAATCAGCATCTCCAAAAAGCTCGTCAGCAGACGGAAGCATGAAGTGCTCTAAAATCTCCTGGTAGATGGCTGTGTTGACTTTGGACTTGATAAAATACAGTGGACCAACACCAGCAGATGACATGGCACCCCAAATCATCACAGACCGTGGAAACTTCACACTGGGCTTCAAACACCTTGGATTCTGTGCCTCTCCACTCTTCCTCCAGACTCTAGAACCGTCATTTCAAAATTAAATGCAAAATGTACTATCAGCTGAAAAGAGGACTTTGGACCACTGAGCAACAGTCCATTTCTTTCTCTCCTTAGCCCAGATAAGACACTTCTGACATTGTCTCTGGCTCAGGAGTAGCTTGATATTAGGAATGCGAAAGTTGTATCCGCTTTCTTGAAGATGTCTGTTCGTGATGGGTCTTGATACACTGACACCAGCCTCAGTCCACTCCTTGTGAAGCTCTCCCAAGTTCCTGAATCAACTTTTCTTGACAATCCTCTCAAGACTGCGGCCATCCCTGTTGCTTGTGCACCTTTTCCAGCCACCCTTTTCAGCAATGACCTTTTGTGGGTTACCCTCCTTGTGGAGGGCATCAGTGATCATCTTCTGGACAACAGTCAAGTCAGCAGTCTTCCCCATGATTGTGGTTGTGTGTACTTAACTGAACTAGACCGAGAGATACACTGTGTTCATGCTGTTTTACTCAAACTCGAAATGAAATATTCTAATATTTTGAGATGTTTTTTTTAATGTTTTTGTACTGTATGCCATACTGATTAAAATTAAAATAGAAAAATGCTTGAAACATTTTAGTTTATGTGTAATGAGTCTATAATATGGGTTGTTTTACAATCAGGGTACAAAGTTTGTGTCACAGGGGTCCAAAATTCAAATTGATTCAAACTGGTTCTTGTACCAGTTTTTAAGTGAAGGACAAGTTAAAGAACAGATTTCAGGTAATTTTTTGACATATGTGTATGGTAGTTTTGTGTAATCTGCTATAAGATAAAGAAGATTAAGTGTAGCTTTAAGCAGGGCTGGGAGAAACAAATGAAGTGATTCTCGGAGAGGACTTTTTTTTTTTGACAATTCAGAATCCACTACTTCCATAGTGCTTTTAAATATAAGGCTGTAAGCTTTGTGTTAGTTGTTTCTAATATTTATGTCCCAATATCTTGACCACATTTTAGGATGAAAATAATCATTTTAGATATGTTATTTTATATTGAAAAATTAGCCATCTCGGAGAGGACATTTTTTTGACGCAATTACATACTAATTTGATCAAAATAGTCTGAAAACTTACTGGCATTCAACATTAAAACTTAACTATGTTTCCAATGATACGGAACCAAATATTTGTTTTATGGTATAAAGAATGATTTAAGTGCATCCCTTCTGGAGCTACCTGTGGTCAAAAAAGCAGTTTTTCTAAATGACACGAGTAATTTTGCTAAATATGACATATATTGCCATACATTCACCAAAAATAACGTTATCACCACATTTTTTTTTGCATGGTAAATAGAGCTATCACAGGGCTACAATAAACAACCAAGTTTATTTAGTCAAGCCTTTTGATATTGAAGGTAATAAGGGTTAAATGTGATTTTTAACTCGCGTACCCTGATTGTAAAACAACCCCTATATAACATTTTCACTTTCTTAAATAACTAATGGAAAATATTGAACTTTTTCACAATATTCTAATTTTTTTTAGATGCACTAGTATATAGCAAATACACTACCGTTCAAAAGTTTGGGGTCACTTTGAAATGTCCTTATTTTTGAAAGAAAAGCACTGTTCTTTTCAATGAAGATCACTTTAAACTAATCAGAAATCCACTCTATACATTGCTAATGTGGTAAATGACTATTCTAGCTGCAAATGTCTGGTTTTTGGTGCAATATCTACATAGGTGTCTACAGTAGAGGCCCATTTCCAGCAACTCTCACTCCAGTGTTCTAATGGTACAATGTGTTTGCTCATTGCCTCAGAAGGCTAATGGATGATTAGAAAACCCTTGTACAATCATGTTAGCACAGCTGAAAACAGTTGAGCTCTTTAGAGAAGCTATAAAACTGACCTTCCTTTGAGCAGATGGAGTTTCTGGAGCATCACATTTGTGGGGTTGATTAAATGCTCAAAATGGCCAGAAAAATGTCTTGACTATATTTTCTATTCATTTTACAACTTATGGTGGTAAATAAAAGTGTGACTTTTCATGGAAAACACAAAATTGTCTGGGTGACCCCAAACTTTTGAATGGTAATGTACACACAGCTGAATTTATATATATATATAATATATATATATATATATATGGATCCCTTGTGTAAATACAGTGCACTCCATAGGGTTTAGACGTCACACATTTTGTACACTGTGGACCATCGAATACATGACCTCCGTCTTTACATTGACCATCAATGCATACAGCGCGCGACTGAAACAGCAGCGAAAAATTTAAAAAAAAAAGTTTAAAGAAGAAAATAAATGAATAAAAACATGCCGTCATTTTACCTCCGATGCCATGGTTCCTTTAAGGTTTTATTAAATAACCGGCTCGTCTTGCAAATTTGACGGCTGAGTTGTGCACAGGAGGCCGCCATCTTACCGTAAAATCCAAGTGCATTCTGGATAGGAATATACCACTTTAACAGTCGTGCAGGGTGAGAAGACTCGTTTCTTCTGCTGCATTTATTTCTTCTGTGATTATTCCACACAGAAATTCGACTTTTTTTATTGTATTTAGCTGCATTTTAAAAGATAATTAAATATTATACCTCGTGTAATAACCTCATTAAATCTCATCAGAAGTTTTGACTTCTCCCTCCTTTGCTTGTTTTTGGTTTAGTCCACGCGGACGCACGTGCTGGAGTTGCTGTGGTGTGTTCCAGTGAAACTGAAGCTAAGCTAACACGCGTCAGGATGCGGTTCAGCGAAGGTGTACAACTGTAAATTTATATTAAACATAAAAAGAAGAAGAAAAAATGCTTTTTTCTAAGGAAACACCATGGAGGCGGTTGGAAGGCATGTCATTCGGCATGTACTCCTCCGAGGAAATAAGGTAACAGTGTGGTGCGTTGACTTTATAAAGAACACCAAAACAACAAAAAATTACTAGCTCAGTCTGTAATGTGAGCTGTTCATACTAGTGCATCTCAAAAAATTAGAATATTGTGAAAAAGTTCAATATTCCCATCAGTTGTTTAAGAAAGTGAAAATGTTATATATTATAGACTCATTACACATAAACTAAAATGTTTCAAGCATTTTTCTATTTTAATCAGTATGGCATACAGTACAAAAACATAAAAAGCCCATCTCAAAATATTAGAATATTTCATTTCGAGTTTGAGTAAAACAGTATGAACACAGTGTATCTCTCGGTCTAGTTCAGTACACACAACCACAATCATGGGGAAGACTGCTGACTTGACTGTTGTCCAGAAGATGATCACTGATGCCCTCCACAAGGAGGGTAAGCCACAAAAGGTCATTGCTGAAAAGGGTGGCTGGAAAAGGTGCACAAGCAACAGGGATGGCCGCAGTCTTGAGAGGATTGTCAAGAAAAGTTGATTCAGGAACTTGGGAGAGCTTCACAAGGAGTGGACTGAGGCTGGTGTCAGTGTATCAAGACCCATCATGAACAGACATCTTCAAGAAAGCGGATACAACTTCTGCATTCCTAATATCAAGCTACTCCTGAGCCAGAGACAATGTCAGAAGTGTCTTATCTGGGCTAAGGAGAGAAAGAAATGGACTGTTGCTCAGTGGTCCAAAGTCCTCTTTTCAGATGAAAGTACATTTTGCATTTAATTTTGAAATGACGGTTCTAGAGTCTGGAGGAAGAGTGGGGAGGCACAGAATCCAAGGTGTTTGAAGCCCAGTGTAAAGTTTCCACAGTCTGTGATGATTTGGGGTGCCATGTCATCTGCTGATGTTGGTCCACTGTGTTTTATCAAGTCCAAAGTCAACACAGCCATCTACCAGGAGATTTTAGAGCACTTCATGCTTCCATCTGCTGACGAGCTTTTTGGAGATGCTGATTTCCTTTTCCAGCAGGACTTAGCACCTACCCACAGTGCCAAAACTACTACCAAATGGTTTGCTGACCATGATATTACTGTGTTTGATTGGCCAGCCAACTTGCCTGACCTGAACCCCATAGAGAATCTATGGGGTATTGTCAAGAGGAAGATGAGAAACACCCGACCCAAAAATACAGATACGCTGAAGGCCACTATCAAAGCAACCTGGGCTTCAATAACACCTCAGCAGTGCCACAGACTGATCACCTCCATGCCACACTGCATTGATACAGTAATTCATGGTAAAGGAGCCCCAACCAAGTATTGAGTGTATAAATGAATATACTTTTCAGAAGTTGGACATTTCTGTATTGTAAATCCTTTTTTTGATTGATCTTAGGGAATATTCTAATAATTTGAGATACTGGATTTCTGCTTTTCATGAGCTATAAGCCATAATCATCAAAATTAAAACAAAAAAGGCTTTAAATATTTCACTTTATATGTAATGAATATAGAATATATGAAAGTTTACCTTTTTGAATTAAATTATGAAAAAAAGGAACTTTTTCATGGTATTCTAATTTTTTGAGATGCACTAGTACTGTAGGACTGTCTCTAAAAACTGCATTACTGTTATGATGCATTGTTTTAATTTAGGTTTGTATTATGCTGTATAATGTTATATAGATAATTGATACTTTCGCATAATAACCTGAGTCTACATTATTAAGCTGTTATATGGGAAGAACCCAGTAGCTGCTCGTTAGTATGTACTGTAGTAGTAACATAGAGCAGTGACAATAATCGTTTAATCAGTATATTGTGGTATTTGCAATTTTGTTATCGTGAACATTTGGAGTTGTTAGAGATGAAATCTGTTGCATTCAGAAGCTGGGATATTAACATCTGAAGTCCTTCTTTTCAACAAATATGAAGGAGCATATATCTACATTTGTCCCTGACAAAGGTCTTGCAGTATCAGAATTTTTTTTTAATTAAACTCTTAGAGAAGCTATGGTCCTCATCTAAAACCAACCAATAATAGGATTAGGTGAATCCTTAGACACAGGATTACATAAAATGAGTGTGGTAGTGGTAATGGACAGAATAAAACACTGGGATTACTATATGCTCACTTAAAAAAGTTTCTGCTTTCTGAGACCAGATCACATTGATTGTTGACGTAAACAGAACTTTGTCATTTAATCGCAGGCTATCGTTAGTGAAGAAGAAGACAGCTTTATTTGTCACATGTACATTCAAGCACGGGCGGCACGGTGGTGTAGTGGTTAGCGCTGTCGCCTCACAGCAAGAAGGTCCGGGTTCGAGCCCCGTGGCCGGCGAGGGCCTTTCTGTGCAGAGTTTGCATGTTCTCCCCGTGTCCGCGTGGGTTTCCTCCGGGTGCTCCGGTTTCCCCCACAGTCCAAAGACATGCAGGTTAGGTTAACTGGTGACTCTAAATTGACCGTAGGTGTGAATGTGAGTGTGAATGGTTGTCTGTGTCTATGTGTCAGCCCTGTGATGACCTGGCGACTTGTCCAGGGTGTACCCCGCCTTTCGCCCGTAGTCAGCTGGGATAGGCTCCAGCTTGCCTGCGACCCTGTAGAACAGGATAAAGCGGCTAGAGATAATGAGATGAGATGAGATGAGATGAGACATTCAAGCACAGTGAAATTCCTCCTCTGCATTTAACCCATCTGAAGCAGTGAATGCACAACAATGAGCGAATGAGCACACATACATACCCAGAGCAGTGGGCAGCTATGCTACAGCTACCCGAGGAGCAGTTGGTGGTTAGGTGCCTTGCTCAAGGGCAGTTCAGCCCAACCTTCAGGGTGCTCCATGTTCACCTAACTGCATGTCTTTGGACTGTGGGGGAAACAGGAGCACCCGGAGGAAACCCGCGCAGACACAGGGAGAACATGCAAACTCCATACAGAGAGGCCCCTGTCGACCACTGGGTTCAAACCCAGAACCTTCTTGCTGTGAGGTGACAGTGCTAACCACAGCACCACTGTGCCACTCTCATTGTGGGTGATGTCCAGCTTTCATGCGTGAGCGACCCTTTGGGCCCGAGGCTGCTTCTCTAACCTTCAGGCCATGGCTGCCCCAGTGGGTCTTCATCATATAATCTGATCAATGCTCAAAAAAACTCATGTCCGATCATCCCAGACGACTAAAGTCTGTGCAAGGACAAGTAAAACTTTAATGGTAATCGTCCAATCGGACAACAAAAGTTAGTGCTGGCAACACAGGCACACAGGCGCTAAGAGAGCAGGAAACCAGTCTAAAGTAGCTCATCTCGTTTCACGGGAAATGCGTTAAAAAGTTTTTTTCATCAACACGACAATATATACAAGTACAAAAATATTTTGAGGAAATCATTCAGATTTCCTTGTTTTTGGTTATAATTCATCAAAGTATACGTGTGTTAGAGTGTACTGGAAAAGCTCGGCTCAGAGGGGTCCCTGTAATGATGTTAATTATACCAATTGGCTAAGGGCGACGAGGGTCAAAGACATCATGTGCCAGCAGTGCAGTTGAAGCGGGCAGGTGTCAAACTTGGAACTTTTATATCACGATTGGAGTTAATAATAAACGATATCACTGAGTAATGTTCCTTACCTCTAACCAGTATATATATTACGATTTTTAAATTGTTTTTGATGGTTTCATTTATTTCGTAATGATGTAATTTTTATTTTCTAAATATGTATCAACATACCACCATTGTGGCACGGGAGCCTGTGATTAGTGGACAGCCAACAAAGGGTGTCACCCATTGGTTGTAAATCGTAACATAAAAATCGTAAACACATACAGGACCCGCTGATTGGCTGTTCACATACTGAAGCCAAGCGGAGATGTCCGGCATCTGTTGCTGTTGTCCGAAGAAAACTACAGCTAAAAAGTTCTACTACCGGATTACTTGGACAGTCTTAGTCAGAAAGAAGCGAAGGATAGATATACACGGAAATTAGAGTTTATTAGCGGTTCTGATCCGTGCAAAATTCGTCGAAATGACTGGAGTGACGGTGCAGATTTATGGCCTAGCGTTAGCATTAGCTACATGTTGGAATATACATTCTTTTTCCCAAAAAGTCCCAACACGAAAGAACAGTTTAAAAAAACTACAGAAGCAAGAAAACCTTCTTTGTGTAAAGCAGGGGTCACCAAACTTTTTTCTCTGGGGGCCACATTGTCGTTCCTGACTGTGATGGGGACCGGGGTCGGGTCAGCTACATAACATAGAATTGTATGACCCAGACAAATATGACCACCAGCAGGCCTCATTGTGTAGTAGAGATTACTAGCCTGGCATAGCCATCCCCACTACTATATCCCCACTACTATATCCCCACTACTATACCCACACTACTATATCCCCAGTACTATATCCCCACTACTATATCCCCACTACTATACCCACACTACTATATCCCCACTACTATGGACCCTTTTCACGTGACGTCACGACAAATGCGGCCGCCATTTTGGACATGTACTACCAGTAGTTTACCACAGCCAGCACTGAGGAACGGCAGCAAAGAAAGTGTTTACTTTCAGCAAGACTTCCATCATGCCACTATATTGTTGTGCACCTGGATGTAGTAACCATCAACAAACAAGGCAAGGGTTATCATTTTATCAGATCCCGACGGAGAAGATGGATAGCGGCCATTAACAGATTGGCAGCCCTCGGCATACCAACGCTTGTGTAGTGACCACTTTGTTGGAGGTAAAACGAATAAAATTAGCCAGAAAAGGCATTACATTGCTGTTAACATTCTGTGGCGGCGAGTGTGTAACCAAATAGGCTAAAATAACCCATTGTAACCTCTTTGTTCTTCTGTAGTAGCTATTAGCTAACGACATTAGCTAGCGTTGTGTTCCTTTGCTGTTGGTAGACTGTAGGACAGATCAGAGGCAGTGTCCTACAAACAGCGCTTAATTTGAGGGGGAGCAAGCCAGAGCGCGCTCCGGAACCTCGGGCGTTGGCTCCGGCAGCTATTTACACTGGATCCGGTGATCCGACACCTCTTTTGACTATGTAACAAAAAAAAAAAACCAAATAATTAAATAAAAAAATGCAAGTTTATTTAGTGTTAATGTCTGATTTTGATATCTGTCTTGTTGGTGATTTCTCTCATGAAACGACATCCACAAAATATCTGCAGATGAACTTAATTTGCAGTGTTATTACAAAACATGCCCAGAAGCGCAGTGCAGCGCCGCGCCCCCTCCCCCCTCTTTTTTTCCGCACCGGAGCCGCTCATCCTCTGCGCTCCGGGACCTCCCACTTTACAAATTAAGCACTGCCTACAAATAAGTGTTCAAAACAAGAGGAACATGTATTTGTCTCTTAAATCCAGGCCGTTCCCTGTAATCTGTAACAACGGTTGGAGAAAGTAATGGCAAATAGTGAGTGCACAAACCATAGAAGGTAAACTGTACACAGCGCCAGGGCAGTGTGATGGTATGTCTACTTTTAGATTGTGTTAGCTTATCAATGAACACACTCGTCACTCGACGAGTTTCACGTCTTTACGACGGATACTTAAATGTGTGTTGGGTATTATTGTTGCAGTCTAAGCAGTCATTGTAGCAGCTAGATGAGCAAGAACCGAAAGGGTCTGTGCCATAAACCGTTATTTCTGTACGGCGTTGCTAATGTGTTGTTACTGTTGTTATTTCTCCCTCTGCTCGCCCTGTAAATGCCCTACGTTGCTGGATAGCGAAGGTGTTTTCTGCATCTCGCTCCTTTTTCTTGTATGTTCTCCGTTTGTCGCCTTCCTCGCATTCAAACCAATTCGAGCCGAAGTCCGCTACATGTCCAAAATGGTGGTCACGTTTACGAAGGTCACGTGACTGAAAAGGGTCTATACCCACACTACTATATCCCCACTACTATATCTACACTACTATATCAACACTTGATTCCTGGCACATATTTATCTTTACTAGTGGTTTCCAAAAGTAGTAATTGAGTCTTCACACTTTGTTTTAATTTGAAATACCACAGATATTCCATTTATTTATTTTCTAATAAAAATAACATCAAAGCTGTCAAGGTAAGAAACATCTGCCTAGTTGAGGTGATTGACACTGGCAAAGGTGAGTGGAAAATTATAAATTGTAGGTAGGCCTGTTGATATTAATAATATTAATAATAATTTTGTGCAGCACTTAATAAAGGTCAAATAAATAGGCCTATAAAATAAATACATTTAAAAAAACAGTGAAATTATAATAATATGATCAATAGATCACAACTGCTGTGATCGTGTCCTGCACGTCATTGCTCTCATCCATGGCCAAAGCAAAAAACTCGAATTCTGACGCTCTCTCATTCAGCTGGTCATACACGTTGTCCCCCAAATCTTTGGTTCGCCTGGTCATAGCAGGTGCGGGGAGACTCACCGCGTTGAGCGCATCCTTCTTGTCGGGACACGCCTCCTCGGCCACAGCAAGCATGCATACTTTAACAAAGTCCCCATCAGTAAACGGCTTTCCATGGGTAGCTAGTAGGTGAGCTACCTTATAGCTAGCTCGGACAGCAGCCTGGTTGATCTGGGTTTGGCGAAGGAATCCATTCTGTTGTGCAGCCAGTCCGCATTTCATCCTCCGAATCCTCTCTTCTCTTGTTTGCCCTCGCAAACTAGCATACTCTTTGTGGCGGATTTCGTAGTGACGACGCAGATTATATTCTTTGAAAACCGACACACTTTCTTTACATACAAGACAAACTGCACGGTCCTTACACTGAATGAAAAAATAATCGGTGGTCCACTGTTCTTTAAAAACTCTGCACTCTCTGTCAGCTTTTCGCTGACCGCAAGCCATTTTGCTGTCCTGAACACTGACAGTTCTCTGCACGTGCGCGGCCTGTCACTGCTTGATAAAGCATATGACGAAAATTCAGAAAATATGAATAGTTCATTTTATAACTAAATATCAATTTTAATTGATAAAATCAACAAAATACAAGATGCAGACATGTTATTATTTGCCAAAAAGCAATTTAAAAAAAATAGGCCATGACCACTTTTGGGGATTGCCTCATAGGGCCGGTTCAAGTGGTGGGGGGCAGAGGGGCTGGGGGGCCGGTCAAAGGGGGGTGGCGGGCCGGAGTCAGCCCGCGGGCCGCAGTTTGATGATCCCTGGTGTAAAGATTTCTTCCCGACATCAGCTTTTGGGAACAGAATGTTATGAAAGCCAAAGCATTTACTCTCAAAGAACTTTGACTTGAACTGTAGGCTAGATCTTATTCCCACTCATCCATGTCTCATCAACCCCAAGGACATTTAGTTACACAGCTATCTGCATTCTGTCATTTATACAGTGATGCTTATTATTGTTAAAACAATATCTGAAGTGTTATTATTTGTAAAATAACAAAATATCTTGCTCTAGACTTTCAAACAATATGGTAAGATTTTATTTTAATTTTGTCTAATAGTGGATGGTACAATAATTACAAACACTAACAGAATCAGCACATTCCCATTGTAGCTGTAGTTATATAGTAACTATAATCACCCTTCTAAGAATAATTTAAATAAATTTAATGTTCAGTTCCCTTTTCATTTATTCTCGATTCAAAGGCACAATTGAGTCACACAGGTTGATAAGTGTGTAACGGACAATAACCATTTTATCCAAAATAGTTTTTTCCTGCCTTAGTCGATTTATTTCCATTTTACATGCGTGCAGCTATTGTAAAGTTCAGTGCGTTTGTGTAGAACCAGGGCTGCGAAAAATCCGCGGAATTCCGCGAATTTGGCCGCCAAAAATATCATTTTAGTCAATCATCTAATTTTGCAATAAAAATTGGGGGGGGGGGGGTAGGTAGGTTTCTTTTGCGACAATGACAGACCGGTTTACGGCATTTGCGCCATGCTTACAAACCACGGCACGAATCTTGTGCTCTTTAAACACGCTTTCGATATCAACGGTTTTGAAAAGGAGAATTTCGTGGTATGTCCGTGTCACGGAGGGACATCGTTCAGAGAGAGGACGGTGAGACCAACGATGTCAAAAACATTTGCCAAGGAAAACGGCATCAAAAATCCATGGAATTGGCGATGGCTGGATTTTAAAGTCGGTAGTGAATGAGCACATACGGAAGATAAAAGAACCGGGGAAAGCTTGCAGCATCTTGTGCCATCAGGATGTGAAGTACGGTTCTGGTGGAAGAACGCGTTTGGTTGACCATGTTAAAGGGAAAAAAGCATGTGGAATTGGTGAAATTGAAGCTGTTGAACTATAGATTACCAGGTAGACCATCTTGTTCACATTTATATATTCAATTTATTATAATAATAATAATAATAATAAACAGTTCAAATTAAATGGCATGGTTGAGAAAATATTTGCTTTCAGGAGATGCTTCAAATCTATCAATATACACAAAATCTGTTCAGCTTCTGGGGCCCTGTGGGCCCCAGGCCCCCGGCTCCTGGGGGACTGCTCCCCCCAGACCCCCTGCTAAAATTGTTTCCTCGGATTTTGTCATTTCTGTTTCACAGCCCTGTGTAGAACTCTCTCAAACTGCAGGTTCATTTCTGCACTCTGGTTCCACGGTGACATTTTGCACAGGACTGTGTTCCTTTGATAACAGAAACAAAGCTCCAGCATTATTATTATACTCTTTCAAAACTCTACAGCTTAATATACCCTAAATTATTAATTCCTCTGCTACTAGAACTTTTCTTTCTGAATGTGTCTGCATATATTAATGTTATGGTTTTGTGGATTTATGATAATTATGCTGCTTCACGGGCAGCACAGTGGTGTAGTGGTTAGCGCTGTCGCCTCACAGCAAGAAGGTCCGGGTTCGAGCCCTGTGGCCGGCGAGGGCCTTTCTGTGCAGAGTTTGCATGTTCTCCCCGTGTCCGCGTGGGTTTCCTCCGGGTGCTCCGGTTTCCCCCACAGTCCAAAGATATGCAGGTTAGGTTAACTGGTGACTCTAAATTGACCGTAGGTGTGAATGTGAGTGTGAATGGTTGTCTGTGTATATGTGTCAGCCCTGTGATGACCTGGCGACTTGTCCAGGGTGTACCCCGCCTTTTGCCCGTAGTCAGCTGGATAGGCTCCAGCTTGCCTGCGACCCTGTAGAACAGGATAAAGCGGCTAGAGATAATGAGATGAGATGAGATGCTACTTCACCTAAAAAAAAAAAATCAACTGCATTCTGTCCTCTCCAAAATAAAATAAAGCTCTGGGCAAGTGGAATTGTTTTTCAGGCAATTATGTTTTGGATGCTGCTTGCTCATTGGGCAAGTAAGGCTGGGAGGTTTTTTAAAGGACTGCTGATGTGGAGAACACATGTTATTGCAGCGTCTGTTCTAGGATTCTGCCAAGTTTTTATCAGGATCATCTTGTACAGTGGAACCAGTAATGATCTGGAAGACTGTTGCAATCACTAAGTGTAAAATCAAGAGTCTTTGTGTTGACCAAAGTTGAAGAAGCATGTCTGATCATCTTCCAAATGAAAGTAGAATAAGAACTGTTGCTGTGACTAAATGATAATATTTTAGTAAAATATTTTTAAAAATCTGAACAAAACTGTGATTTCATAAATCATGGCTAAAAGGTAGTCAGTTGTAATGATGCATTATGATGTGTTGTTTTTCTTCCCCCCAAAGGAAATTGAGTGTCAAAGGTGTCACTAATCCTCTGTTCCTGGACAATGTTGGTAACCCTGCTCCTAACGGACTCTATGATCTGTCCCTGGGTCCATCTGACCTGAAAGAAATCTGCACAACCTGCATGCAGGACTTCAACAACTGCCCAGGCCACTTCGGTCATGTCGACTTGCACCTGCCTGTCTACAACCCTTTCTTATTTGATGTAAGAGTTTGACATTTTCTGCTCTGTGTAATTCAAGGGTTTTCTGTCTTTCTGCACTCTTTTAACTGTAAAATGAATTCCACAGAAAGATTTCTTTTTAAGGCGGCACGGTGGTGTAGTGGTTAGCACTGTCGCCTCACAGCAAGAAGGTCCTGGGTTCGAGCCCACCGGCCGGCGAGGGCCTTTCTGTGCAGAGTTTGCATGTTCTCCCCGTGGGTTTCCTCCGGGTGCTCCGGTTTCCTCCACAGTCCAAAGACATGCAGGTTAGGTTAACTGGTGACTCTAAATTGACCGTAGGTGTGAATGTGAGTGTGAATGGTTGTCTGTGTCTATGTGTTAGCCCTGTGATGACCTGGCGACTTGTCCAGGGTGTACCCCGCATTTCGCCCGTAGTCAGCTGGGATAGGCTCCAGCTTGCCTGCGACCCTGTAGAAGGATAAAGCGGCTAGAGATAATGAGATGAGATGAGATAATCCAACTGTTCAAATATCAGGCCCATGCCTTCAAAAATGATGGAATTAAACGTTTCTACATAAGAAAATATTATGAAGAGCAGTAAACTCAACAAAATCAATATTTGGGGGCGTCGTGGCTCAGGTGGATAAGGCGCCATACCATAAATCCGGGGACCCGGGTTCGATTCCGACCCGAGGTCATTTCCCGATCCCTCCCTGTCTCTCTCTCTCCCGCTCATTTCCTGTCTCTACACTGTCCTATCCAATAAAGGTGAAAAAAAGCCCAAAAAATATCTTTTAAAAAAAAAATCAATATTTGATTTGCCTTTTTAAAAAGAATTAATAGTCCTAGGAACAATTTGTGCAGTTTTATAAGGAAATTAGGTGGTAAGCTTTACTGAGCATCTTGGAGAATTTGTCGCAGTTCATCTCAAGACTTTGATTGTCGCACTTTGATTGGCTCTTGTTTTTGTTCAACTCGGCAGCCTTTTTCCCCCTGAAACATGGTGTGTTACGTACTATATTGCTTTCTTTACTGACAGACATTTTTCTGTAACATTTTAATTTTTTGTTGGAAAAGTAATGTTTGGAAATCTAAAATGTTTTTTATACTGCCTCAGTAATTCAGAAGTCATCAAGTAGGCTAAATTATCCATTATCCCTAACCGTTTATCTTGTGCAGGGTCACAGGCAAGCTGGAGCCTATCCCAGCTGACTACGGGCGAGAGGCGGGGTACACCCTGGACAAGTCGCCAGGTCATCGCAGGGCTGACACACAGAGACAAACAGCCATTCACACTCACATTCACACCTACGGTCAATTTAGAGCCACCAGTTAGCCTAACCTGCATGTCTTCGGACTGTGGGGGAAACCGGAGCACCCGGAGGAAACAGACACGGGGAGAACATGCAAACTCCACACAGAAATGGCCCCCATCGGCCATTGGGCTCGAACCCAGAACCTTCTTGCTGTGAGGCGACCGTGCTAATCACCACACCACCGTGCTGCCCCATCAAGTAAACATCGATAACAAAATTAGTATTACAAATTAGGGCGCTGAAGACTTCTGCACAGTACTGTAGGTAATATTAATTTGTGAGAGATGCATGCCTGTGTTCATGTGACTTGTGAGCCATTCTCTCTTTTTGTGGATAAAATTCAGTTGAAGTGTTAATGTAATATTATTTTAATCTGGGATTTTGTGTTTTGTTTTTTTTTCTTTTTGTCATCAGAAATTGTACATGCTTGTACGAGGTTCCTGTCTGTCGTGCCACATGTTGACGTGTCCTCGGGCTGCCATTCACCTGCTTCTCAACCAACTCAAATTATTAGATGTAGGAGCGATGAAGGAAGTCTGTGAACTCCCGATTGTCCTTAATCAGGTAAGCATTAAGAATCTGTCACCAGATAGACCTAATTATTGAACTGTTATTAAGCACGAGGTCCTTTATTGGTTATCTTGTTTTAGTTTTTAGAAGGTAGTCCACAAGCATCAGGTACAGAAATCCAAGACACTTTGGAGGAATTTAGTGCTCCTATTATAAAAGACAACCAAAGAAGCCACCGCTGTGCACCTGTGAGTAATAATGAGGTTTTTTTTTTAATTGCTAGCTTTCTGAATGAATTCAGTTCCATTTTTAACAAGGCATTAACCCATAGCTGCTTGTTTCCCTGTTTTTATGGGCGGGGATCTATGGACCATGCCTGATTGCCTAATTGCTGACCAGATCAAGCATATTTGTGAGATGAAAGGCAGCCTCATTACTGAATTTTGGAGGAGTCACATGGCATCCAGAAAATGCCCCAACTGCAGGTAAGCAAATGTTGTGTATTTTAGCTTCACTTAGATTTAATACGCGACTGATCATCTTTTTTCTTAAATCATTGATTTTATGATGATTATATGCAGTGTTCGAAATACCCGTCTGCAGTCTGCATTTTGCAGAATGATTTTCAAGATTGCAGAAGGAAAATTAAACAACCTGCAATTTTGCAGAATGAAAAAAATCAGGCTCGGGATTCAATGGTTCTCAATTTAGCAAACTAGCGGCGCTGTAAATAAACCGAAACCTCATCTCATCTCATCTCTAGCCGCTTTATCCTTCTACAGGGTCGCAGGCAAGCTGGAGCCTATCCCAGCTGACTACGGGCGAAAGGCGGGGTACACCCTGGACAAGTCGCCAGGTCATCACAGGGCTGACACATAGACACAGACAACCATTCACACTCACATTCACACCTACGGTCAATTTAGAGTCACCAGTTAACCTAACCTGCATGTCTTTGGACTGTGGGGGAAACCGGAGCACCCGGAGGAAACCCACGCGGACACGGGGAGAACATGCAAACTCCACACAGAAAGGCCCTTGCCGGCCCCGGGGCTCGAACCCAGACCTTCTTGCTGTGAGGCGACAGCGCTAACCACTACACCACCGTGCCGCCCTAAACCGAAACCTGCGCCGCGCAAACCTGACGGCGTTTTCCAGGTCAAAGTTGAGCAATATTTACGTAATACCGACGACAACCAAATAAGGGCAGTTGCCATTTTCCGATGTAAGATTTCGTCACTTTTAATACCTGCCGGTAGGACCCAACAAATACCTCGGCAGTGTTCGGCAGTTTCCGCCATGCATCTCCCAGAATTCAATGCGGCACAACAAACATGGCTCCCAAGAAGAGGATTATTTCTTCGGGGCAAGAGTCCGACAAAAACGCCAAGAAAACAAGGACGATTTTGTCGTATCTCGGCAAAACCGGCAGCCAGCGTGAATCCAACAACAACAGCGACAGATCGCGTGTCCGCGAGGGTGACAAAAATGAAGACGGTCGCTGTTATAGTTGCATGCATACATATATATTGGTAAATTGTATAGGTTTGTATATATTGTATTGTTGAATCATGCAAAATTATACTGATATTATATCCCTTTTGAAGACAGCAACAGTATTTTACCTTTATTCATAGATACTTTTGAATATTTTGTTTTCTCATACCAAGCTACACTAATACATGTTTTGTGTACATGTTCTATTTTTTTTTTTACTAGTGCTGTCTTACCTGTGGTGCAGACTAGCACAAAGTAAAACAGTTGCCCTGTAAGACAAAGCTCATAGGTTCAGTTCTGTAGCTCTCAGTTCTGCCATGATGAGTTTGTACCCAGTTCTCTGTTAGTTTAGAGCAGCGAAGCCCCTGCAGTAGTTCTCAGTTCAGTTCATGACCTTGCACTTTAGACGCCAGGCAAACACAATGAACCCAAACGTCTTTCCATTTGGGTTTTATTCCTTAATGGCATCAATTCTTTGCATCATCGTAAGATGTAACAGAGTGTAGAATTGAAACCTTGCTTTCAATTTAAAACTACAGGTTGCAGATGCAAGCACTGTGAATGAAGTACATTTTGGGTAACAGTCTATTGTTCAAGCTAGAAACTTAATCTTGACAAAATGTAACATGACGTGTAACATGAAAATGAATGTTTTGTTTCTTGAAGAACAGTTGTGTTCTATTTTTTATTGTGGTGATACCTTTATTCAGGGATGAGAATTTTCCGCCGATCGGCGGATTTCCGACTTTTTCAGACCAAAATGATCGTTTTTGAGCGTGCGCGTGCAACATTAAGGTCTGCATCACGCATCTTAGAATGTGCGCGCGCGAGGGAGACTGTGTGCAGTGTTGCCAGATACTGCTAACGTTTTCCATCCCAAAATATGTTCCAAACCCGCCAAAATGCACTTAAAACCGCCCAATGTGGCAACACTGCCTGTGTGCTTGTTCATGTAGCGCATGCCAGACAAAGAGCATCCTGATTGGGTTACTCAGCAAAATAAGCCAATCAGCTTTCAGTGTGGGCGGGCTTTTATCTCTTTTCTCGAGGACCGGAGTTTTCAGCTGAGTCAGCGCAGCCTACAGGATCGGCATGGCAGAGAGAGCGCGTGTGCGCCCCAAAAAACCGAAGTACAAAACCCACTTCAGCTCAGATTACACAAAAGAATCTCCCTGTCTAATAATAATCTCCCTGTCTAATAATAATCTCCCTGTCTAATAATAATCTCCTTGTCTAATAATCTCCTTGTCTAATAATCTCCCTGTCTAATAATAATCTCCCTGTCTAATAATAATCTCCCTGTCTAATAATAATATCCCTATCTAATAATAAATAAATAAATAAATAGCCAAACATCATTAGCCCCTGGGCCATGGGCCCCACCCTGGTTTTTTCAGACTTTTTAAATATTTTTCATTCTCATCCCTGTTTATTAGTATGTTGTGTGGAAGGATAATGTGTGGGTGTGATAACTAGTACATTTATGAATTAGTTGGTATACTTCAAGTTGTAGTAGCCCGTAGTGTCAGGGCGAGGGGGGTGAAAGACCTGTGGGAGGTATCATGGAATGATAACTTTGCTGCAAAGAAGGATCTGTGAAGACTGAAATTAAAAATAGAGTGAGAGAATAAAGAATTACAGCAATGCTACGTGTTGTAAAGCTAGATATGATGTAAATATAGGCATTATTAGGTTGAGAAGGGTGTAGTATGGAGGCTTGTGTATTTGCAGAAAATATTTCCAAATTGCAGAACAAAATTTTGACATTCTGCAATATTGCAGAACACTGGAAAAAAGTATTTCGACCACTGAGATGTCATTGTTTATTTTGACAAAGCACTAGCAAGTCACAGATACGTCGAGAGCACAACAGCAAACTAATCGTCACGCATTCGGGTGTCAAAGATGACAGCAGAACGAACAAAGGTTTGTTTACTTTTATCATTTCATTACCTTATTTTATGATTTACTCATCTGTACATGTATTCATTCAGGCATCTTTCTGTGTCTCATGCTGCACTTATGTTCATTGTGTATATTCTGTCCATTTTCTGTCTCAGATGATGTTCACGTGGCTAAACGTGGATATCTAACTCCAAGCTTGGCTCGAGATCATGTCATCAAAGTGTGGGAAAAAGAGGGTAAGCTGTCCTTCTCTTTCCTACAGACCATCGGCAAACAAGCAAAGGTGCCTTGTTTGCTCACAATTAACTTATTCAAACTCTTAAAGATGTGACAGTGTTTATAGAGTTGTTCTTTAAACCTATGATTAAGAATAATCCTCAAAAAACATATACACACCGGCCCTATTCTGATTTAGCATAAAAGCACGGTTTCCACACTGACTATATCACACACATATACTAGTGCATCTCAAAAAATGTTAATATTGTGGAAAAAGTTCAATATTTTCCATCAGTTATTTAAGAAAGTGAAAATGTTATATATTATAGACTCATTACACATAAACTAAAATGTTTCAAGCATTTTTCTATTTTAATTTTAATCAGTATGGCATACATTACAAAAACATTAAAAAAAAATCTCAGAATATTAGAATATTTCATTTGGAGTTTGAGTAAAACAGTATGAACACAGTGTATCTCTCGGTCTAGTTCAGTACACACAACCACAATCATGGGGAAGACTGCTGACTTGGCTGTTGTCCAGAAGATGATCACTGATGCCCTCCACAAGGAGGGTAAGCCACAAAAGGTCATTGCTGAAAAGGGTGGCTGGAAAAGGTGCACAAGCAACAGGGATAGCCGCAGTCTTGAGAGGATTGTCAAGAAAAGTTGATTCAAGAACTTGGGAGAGCTTCACAAGGAGTGGACTGAGGCTGGTGTCAGTGTATCAAGACCCATCACGAACAGACATCTTCAAGAAAGGGGATACAACTTTCGCATTCCTAATATCAAGCTACTCCTGAGCCAGAGACAATGTCAGAAGTGTCTTATCTGGGCTAAGGAGAGAAAGAAATGGACTGTTGCTCAGTGGTCCAAAGTCCTCTTTTCAGTTGAAAGTACATTTTGCATTTAATTTGGAAATGACGGTTCTAGAGTCTGGAGGAAGAGTGGAGAGGCACAGAATCCAAGGTGTTTGAAGCCCAGTGTAAAGTTTCCACAGTCTGTGATGATTTGGGGTGCCATGTCGTCTGCTGGTGTTGGTCCACTGTGTTTTATCAAGTCCAAAGTCAACACAGCCATCTACCAGGAGATTTTAGAGCACTTCATGCTTCCATCTGCTGACGAGCTTTTTGGAGATGCTGATTTCCTTTTCCAGCAGGACTTGGCACCTACCCACAGTACCAAAACTACTATCAAATGGTTTGCTGACCATGATATTACTGTGTTTGATTGGCCAGCCAACTTGCCTGACCTGAACCCCAGAGAGAATCTATGGGGTATTGTCAAGAGGAAGATGAGAAACACCCGACCGAAAAATTCAGATACGCTGAAGGCCACTATCAAAGCAACCTGGGCTTCAATAACACCTCAGCAGTGCCACAGACTGATCACCTCCATGCCACACCGCATTGATACAGTAATTCATGGTAAAGGAGCCCCAACCAAGTATTGAGTGTATAAATGAATATACTTTTCAGAAGTTGGACATTTCTGTATTGTAAATCCTTTTTTTGATTGATCTTAGGGAATATTCTAATAATTTGAGATACTGGATTTCTGCTTTTCATGAGCTATAAGCCATAATCATCAAAATTAAAACAAAAAAGGCTTTAAATATTTCACTTTATATGTAATGAATATAGAATATACGAAAGTTTACCTTTTTGAATTAAATTATGAAAAAAAAGGAACTTTTTCATGGTATTCTAATTTTTTGAGATGCACTAGTATATTAGAGTGACAGACCAGTTAGTGTGTTTGTGTAGATGTGTGTGTTGTGCACTGATGTAAGTAATTTGTTGCAGGTTTCTTCCTGAAGCACCTGTTCTCAGGCCTGGCGGAGAACAGTCCTAACGGTTTCAGCCCAGATATGTTCTTCTTAGATTTGCTCATGGTTCCTCCATCCAGGTAGCCTTCAATCTGTAGTTCTTGTATCTATTTTAATTTGTCAAATACCCTGGTCTGTCTGCTTGCGCTCCATGTTGATGTAAATGCTGATTTTCTGCACCAGGTACCGGCCTGTCAGTCGGCTGGGAGATCAGATGTTTACCAACGGTCAGACAGTGAACATGCAGGCGGTGATAAAAGACAACGTGATCATTCAGAAACTACTCGCCCACATTGCAACTGAAAAAGCCAGGACAATAGAGGGTACTCAGACAGAGTTGGAGGAGGTAGGGAAATCTTAAATCTGTAGGAATATTAAATGCTTCTGTTTACTATTAAAGAGCATGATCAATAAGGAATAAAATATGGCAGGAGGTGTTGTTATTGGAAAATAATCAATGACTGAGTGGTTCTCTTGCACCACAAAAATTTGCCTGTGACTTTTTTTTTAAATTTATTAAAAGAGGACACATTCATTCCATCCATTTATAGTTGGTGTTGTGGAACATCCATGAAACAAGTTATTTCCTTTTATCACTTGCGTTCCAGCAGCTATAAACAATTATTCTCACAGGTTCTCTTAATGTGTCTCTTACATTGATCATTATTCTCATTATTGTGGTGGAAAACTTTAGGGAACAACCTAAGGAGTCTCCTGTTATACTGGAGACTCCTTCCATAAATGTTATATAAACAGCTCCTAACAGAAAACCTCACCTCGTCACCGATTATACATTTTTATTGTTATATGACAGCATTTTAATTAAAAAAACCAAACAAACTTGGGTTACATCTTCCATACAAGTTTCTGTGAATTGTGACTATATCCTGTGAATTAACTCTTACTATATTCTAATATGATATATTAGAATAAGCACATTAAAGGAACAGTCCACCGTACTTCCATAATGAAATATGCTCTTATCTGAATTGAGATGAGCTGATCCGTACCTCTCCGAGCTTTGTGCGACCTCCCAGTCAGTCAGACACGCTGTCACTCCTGTTAGCAATGTAGCTAGGCTCAGTATGGCCAATGGTATTTTTTGGGGCTGTAGTTAGATGCGACCAAACTCTTCCACGTTTTTCCTGTTTACATAGGTTTATATGACCAGTGACATGAAGCAAGTTCAGTTACACAAATTGAAACGTAGCGATTTTCTATGCTATGGAAAGTCCGCACTATAATGACAGGCGTACTAACACCTTCTGCGCGCTTCGACAGCGCATTGATACCTTCACTCGGAGTTGTACCATTTTTTTTTTTTTTAGACAGGGCAGACGGACCAGGGCATTCGCCCGCCTGGCCGTGCCCGACGAGGAGCGCTCTTGGCCGGCTTGGGAGGCAGACGGCAGCCCCTCCTGGAAGTGTGGTTTTACCATGGGCCTCATGCGGAAAAATGACAAAGTCCCAATTTTACCATGGGGCTCGAGTTGTACCATTTTTTTAGACAGGGCGGACGGACCAGGGCATTCACCTGCCTGGCTGTGCCCGAAGAGGAGTGCAGGTATCAATGCGCTGTCGAAGTGCGCAGAAGGTGTTAGTACGCCTGTCATTATAGTGCGGACTTTCCATAGCATAGAAAATCGCCACGTTTCAATTTGTGTAACTGAACTTTGTTTCATGTCACTGGTCATATAAACCTATGTAAACAGGAAAAACGCGGAAGAGTTTGGTCGCATCTAACTACAGCCCCAAAAAATACCATTGGCCATGCTGAGCCTAGCTACATTGCTAACAGGAGTAACAGCGCGTCTGACTGCCTGGGAGGTCGCGCAAAGCTCGGAGAGGTACGGAGCAGCTCGTCTCAATTCAGAGAAGAACATATTTCGTTATGGAAGTACGGTGGACTGTTCCTTTAATGTAAACTTGCGATTTGAATTATTGTCAGAGGCGCTCATCCTGTGGTATAATAACTATTATTTTATAGTAACAAGCAGTCTGCTTTTCGTAACTGTTTTGTGAATTTTATGCCATGTCTTGTTTAATGGAAATGCGATGTTGTCCTGGATCTTTCCAGTCCACTGAGACAGAAGAACCCAGTCAGATGGACCAGACGTTTTTAGCCGGGCTACCTGGAGTCACCCTTACGGACAAACTCTATAACATCTGGATACGCCTGCAGAGTCACGTCAACGTTGTGTTTGACAGTGATATGGACAAGCTGATGACCGAAAAGTTCCCCGGAATCCGCCAGGTTTCCTATGTTTTTTTTTTTTTTTTTAAACACTTCTCTTTCTTGTGATGTACAGTGGGGCAAAAAAGTATTTAGTCAGTCACCAGTTGTGCAAGTTTTCCCACTTAAAAAGATGAGAGAGGCCTGTAATTTTCATCATAGGTATACCTCAACTATGAGAGACAAAATGAGGAAAAAAAATATCCAGAAAATCACATTGTCTGATTTTTAAAGAATTTATTTGCAAATTATGGTGGAAAATAAGTATTTGGTCAAATAACAAAAGTTCATCTCAATACTTTATATACCCTTTGTTGGCAATAACAGAGGTCAAACGTTTTCTGTAAGTCTTCACAAGGTTTTCACACACTGTTGCTGGTATTTTGGCCCATTCCTCCATGCAGTTCTCCTCTAGAGCAGTGATGTTTTGGGGCTGTCGCTGGGCAACACGGACTTTCAACTCCCTCCAAAGATTTTCTGTGGGGTTGAGATCTGGAGACTGGCTAGGCCACTCCAGGACCTTGAAATGCTTCTTACGAAGCCACTCCTTCGTTGCCCGGGCGGTGTGTTTGGGATCATTGTCATGCTGAAAGACCCAGCCACGTTTCATCTTCAATGCCCTTGCTGATGGAAGGAGGTTTTCACTCAAAATCTCACGATACATGGCCCCATTCATCCTTTCCTTTACACGGATCAGTCGTCCTGGTCCCTTTGCAGAAAAACAGCCCCAAAGCATGATGTTTCCACCCCCATGCTTCACAGTAGGTATGGTGTTCTTTGGATGCAACTCAGCATTCTTTCTCCTCCAAACACGACAAGTTGAGTTTTTACCAAAAAGTTCTATTTTGGTTTCATCTGACCATATGACATTCTCCCAATCCTCTTCTGGATCATCCAAATGCTTTCTAGCAAACTTCAGACGGGCCTGGACATGTACTGGCTTAAGCAGGGGGACACGTCTGGCACTGCAGGATTTGAGTCCCTGGTGGCGTAGCGTGTTACTGATGGTAGCCTTTGTTACTTTGGTCCCAGCTCTCTGCAGGTCATTCACTAGGTCCCCCCGTGTGGTTCTGGGATTTTTGCTCACCGTTCTTGTGATCATTTTGACCCCACGGGGTGAGATCTTGCGTGGAGCCCCAGATCGAAGGAGATTATCAGTGGTCTTGTATGTCTTCCATTTTCTAATAATTGCTCCCACAGTAGATTTCTTCACACCAAGCTGCTTACCTATTGCAGATTCAGTCTTCCCAGCCTGGTGCAGGTCTACAATTTTGTTTCTGGTGTCCTTTGACAGCTCTTTGGTCTTGGCCATAGTGGAGTTTGGAGTGTGACTGTTTGAGGTTGTGGACAGGTGTCTTTTATACTGATAACGAGTTCAAACAGGTGCCATTAATACAGGTAACGAGTGGAGGACAGAGGAGCCTCTTAAAGAAGTAGTTACAGGTCTGTGAGAGCCAGAAATCTTGCTTGTTTGTAGGTGACCAAATACTTATTTTACCGAGGAATTTACCAATTAATTCATTAAAAATCCTACAATGTGATTTCCTGGATTCTTTCCCCCCATTCTGTCTCTCATAGTTGAAGTGTACCTATGATGAAAATTACAGGCCTCTCTCATCTTTTTAAGTGGGAGAACTTGCACAATTGGTGGCTGACTAAATACTTTTTTGCCCCACTGTAGCTTCACATTGTATAAGACTTTCATTACGTACTTTCATTTCATTAGCAGGAACATTATTTGAATCATTAAATACAATTATCTAGTGACTTCACATTGCAGTCACTATTTAACTTTCTGACGCTGCCTAGCAACACCATAGCAGCCACCTGAACTGACATGGCAATTGCCGAGCAACCGCCTCCTATAACAGTCATTGTGCAGCAACACGTGAGCAACCACCTAGCAACATGACTGAGATCATAGGTCGTGTTAACCGACAATTGTCCGTCATTGACGGATTTTTTTAGCTATGACGGAAAAATCTGAAGGCCGTCGGTCATTTTGACGGATGTTTACCGTTACCATTACCAATAACAATAATAGCTTAATAATAACAATAATAAAACATAATGAAACATATAATTGAAATGATTGGCAAGTTGTGGCAGAGTTTTCTTACATACAGTATACATAGTCTTCACTGCCGTCACTTTCAATCTGAGCCGACGTTGCGGCAGTCTTGATGTTCAGTGCATAGGCTACTCATGTATACACTGTAGCCACTGCGCAAGGCTGTTCCCCCCATCGCGCTCCTGACCGCGCTCTGACTTTTCTAACCACTAGCACAGCGAGATGGATTAATGTTTCCCTTCTCTGCAGAAAACACGTCATTTTTGCTATTAAAAAGAGAGATGCATTGGGTTGTTTGTGTCGTTTCCCTGCCTGTACGTCTTAATGCAATAGCGCTCATTTAGGCTAGTTGTTTTCTTGTTTTAAAAATGAAACAAATGTCGATTTATTGTATTCTTCCCCAGCAAGCTTAGGAACATCACTGCTCGAATATCTGCTAAACTATCCTTTTAATGAGAGCACGGGTAGACAAACTAACATTTAAACATAACTTCGTTTTATTTAAGACCTTCCGTGTCAGGTTCCAGGCTCTGCCGAGACGAGACGCGGGGTGCAGCTGCACCACTGGTGCAGAAAGACCGCATGCTGCAGGATTTCCTCCCTATGAAGAGAGTACTAGCAGGGTCGGGAAATCCAACTTTCAGAGGCTCTTGCCGGCTTCTGATCACTTCCCTGGGAGAAATGTTTCCCGACTTCAGAACTGTGGCTGAAGTGGCGCTGGTTATTCCAGTCTCCAGTGTCGCAGCAGAGCACGGGTTCAGCCTTCAGAATAAAATTAAAACGTCAATGAGAAGTCGTCTGTCCGAGGCAAAGACGCAAAATTTAATGACAATTGCCTCGGCAGCAGTCTCCATTGACGACTTTGATTATGCACAAGCGAGCTCCCAATTTAAATCCATGCGGGCCAGAAGGAAGGTTTGAGCTCACGCAAACAGGTCAAATTAGATTGTCACTTAAATCGTTGTAGTGGACTGTTCATATTTTAACTGCAATTGTCTTGCTACGTTGTAAAATAACATTGTTCATCTGCCCATTAAGGCACAACAGCCGCAATGTTTTTAGCGGAGGGAAAATGGGTTCACAAGTGACCGAACGTCAGAATCTCTGTTCATCTTTTTGCATCATAAATACATAAATAAATGATTAAATAATACAAGCTTGTTCTGTGAATTAATTTTTAAATGAAAATGAGTCCATGAAAACACAAGTTATTAAATATATAGCATTTATAGCCTATATACATTGTCATTTAAAAGTTAAAATAAAATGACAGATAATAATGGACAATGACGGAATTTTTACGACCCTGTCCGTCAAAATGACGGACAATGAAAAAGTCTAACGTAACCACTGACTGAGATATCAGAGCAACTATTGGAACACTGTAGCAATGCCCCATGGAGCACCTGTGATACCATAACAAACTTTTAATCTTCACCTACATTACCATAGCAAATGCCTGGAACACCACTGGAACCACCTAGCAACACCTTAGCAACCACCTTGTATTGTCCTAATCTGCACCTAAAATACCATATCAAGCACACACACACACGCGCACACACACACCAGCAATGATCTGAGATACCATATTAACACCCTGGCAACCACCTGGAGCACCATAGCAACCACTTGGCAACACCAGAGACTGGCTGCACAGTCACTATGTATTTTCTTCAGGACATGCACTTTTCTAGTTCATATTTTAAATTACATTATTTTATTTGGTTTCAGAATCACTTCTTTAATTGAATTCGCTTTGTATAACCATTCTCACATTCTAATTACATTAGGGTGGCACAGTGGCGTAGTGGTTAGCAAGCAAGCTAGAAAGTTCACAGCAAGAAAGTTCTGGGTTCGAGCCCAGCAGCCGAAGGGGGCCTTTCTGTGTGGAGTTTGCATGTTCTCTATGTGTCTAAATGGGTTTCCTCCGGGTGCTCCGATTTCTCCAAGACATTGTCAAAGACATGCGGTTAGGTTAACATGGGGTGGCCTTGGTTGAAGTGCTCTTGAGCAAGGCACCTAACCCTCAACTGCTCCCTGGGTGCTGTAACATAGGCCAAGTTTACATTAGACTGTATCTGTCTCGTTTTCTTCGCGGATGCACTGTCCGTTTACATTAAAACGCCTGGAAACGCCAGGAAACGGGAATCCGCCAGGGTCCACGTATTCAATCCAGATCGTGTCTGGTCCGGTGCTGTGTAAACATTGAGAATACACGGATACGCTGTGCTGACCTCTAGCTGGCGTCGTCATTGGACAACGTCACTGTGACATCCACCTTCCTGATTCGCTGGCGTTGGTCATGTGACGCGACTGCTGAAAAACGGCGCGGACTTCCGCCTTGTATCACCTTTCATTAAAGAGTATAAAAGTATGAAAATACTGATGCAAATACTGCCCATTGTGTAGTTATGATTGTCTTTAGGCTTGCCATCCTTCCACTTGCAAGTGGTAAGTGACGTGCATACCCGACATGCACTGGGATCACACACACAGCGGCTCAGTCCCGGATCACTGCTCGTGCGCTATACTCGCGCGCTCTGTGAGCTGCGCAGGGCCGGAGTGCGCACCCTCCAGAGGGCACTCGCTGTTCAGGGCGGAGTGATTTGGAGTGCAGGATGCCTGCGGAGCCGAGCGTATCCGTGTATTGGCGTTGCTGTGTGCACGCGAATCGTGTATTGGCGTTGCTGTGTGCACGCTAATCGTTTTAAAAACGTTAATCTGATGATCCGCTGATACGGTCTAATGTAAACCCCACCATAGCCGCCCACTGCTCTGGGTATGTGCATGTGCTCATTGCTCGTGTGTGTGTGTGTGCGTGCGTGTTCACTGCTTCAGATGGGTTAAATGCAGAGAGGAATTTCACTGTGTTTTAAGCGTGTGTGTGAAATAAAGAAGTTGTTCTTCATTAATTGATTTTTGGTTTTACTTTGATTAAACTGTTTTCAATGAGTTTATAGTGACCTCTCTAATTTTGCTTTGTGTCAGCTCTTGGAGAAGAAGGAAGGTCTCTTCAGGAAACATATGATGGGGAAGCGAGTGGACTTTGCTGCTCGCTCTGTCATCTGTCCAGACATGTACATCGGAACTAATGAGATTGGAATACCCATGGTAAGAAAAGTATTGTAACAAGACATGTTGATTAGTCTAATTATTTTTTAACTGTGTTGAATATGAAATATTTCTTATTTATTTACTCTTATTGTTTATTACAGACACACAAATATTTTCAGCTCTTCTCAGTTAAAACTCCAAAATTACATTTCACAAATTCTTCACAGTATCTTGCAAAAGTATTCATCCCCCTTGGTGTTTGTCCTGTTTTGTTGCATTGCAAGATGGAATTAAAATGGATTTTTGGAGGGTTAGCACCATTTAATTTACACAACATGCCGACCACTTTAAAGGTGCAAATTGTTTTATTGTGACAAAAACAGAAATCTGGAGTGTGCATAGGTATTCACCCCCTTTCGTATGAAATCTTTAAATAAGAATTGGTCCAACCAATCCACTTCATAAGTCGCATAATTAGTTGATTAAGCTCTACCTGTGTGCAATCAAAGTGTCACATGATATCTGTATAAATCAACCTGTTCTGGAAGGACCCTGACTCTGCAACAATACTAAGCAAGCAACATGAAAACCAAGGAGCACTCCAAACATGTCAGAGACAAAGTTGTGAAGAAGTATGGATCAGGGTTGGGTTATAAAAAATATCCCAGGGCGCCCCATTATAGCAGAATGGAAAGAATATGGCACCACTACAAACCTGACGAGAAGGCCGCCCACCAAAACTCACAGACCAGGCAAGGAAGGCATTGATCAGAGACGCAGCAAAGACACCAAAGATAACACCAAAGCAGCTGCAAAGATCCACAGCGGAGATGGGAGTATCTGTCCATAGGACCACTTTAAGTTGTACACTCCACAGAGTGGGGCTTTATGGAAGAGTGGCCAGAAAAAAGTAATTGCTTAAGAAACACATTTGGAGTTTGCCCAACAGCATGTGGCAGACTCCCCAAACACATGGAAGAAGATTCTGTGGTCAAATGAGACTAAAATTGATATTTTTGGCCATCATGGGAAATGCCATGTGTGGCACAAACCCAACACCCTGAAAACACATTTCCTACAGTGGTGGCAGCATCATGCTGTGGGGATATTTTTCATCTGCAGGGACAGGAAAGCTGGTCAGGACTGAAGGAAAGATGGATGGCACTAAATACAGGGCAGTTCGAGAGGAAAGCCTGTTTGAGTCAGCCAGAGGTTTGAGACCGGGGTGAAGGTTCACGTTCCAGCAGGACAGTAACCCTAAACATACTGCTAAAGCTACACTGGAGTGGTTTAAGGGGAAACATTTAAATGTCTTGGACTGGCCTAATCAAAATCCAGACCTCAATCCAATTGAGAATCTGTGGCATAACTTGAAGATTGCTATACACCAACGCAACCCATCTAACTTGAAGGAGTTGGAGTAGTTTTGCCTTGAGGAATGGGCAAAAATCCCAGTGGCTAGCTGTGCTAAGCTAATAGAGACATACCCCAAGAGACTTGCAGCTGTAATTGCAGCAAAAGGTGGCTCTACAATGTATTGACTTGGGGGGTGAACACCTATGCACACTCCAGATTTCTGTTTTTTCATCTTAATTATTGTTTGTGTCACAATAAAACAATTTGCACCTTTAAAGTTGTAGCCATGTTGTGTAAATCAAATGGTGTTCACCCTCCAAAAATCCATTTTAATTCCAGCTTGTAATGCGACAACATAGGGCAAACACCAAGGGGGATGAATACTTTTGGAAGATACTGTAAGCTTCCACTTATTGGATCTACTCACAGACAACAGGAGTATGGATAACTTGTGTAGCACCATAACAGCAAAGTTAGAATAGTGATGAACAGAACAAGTTCTGTGAATTCATTTGGTATAATTGCAGTGGTTTCTTTTAAAGTAATGCACCTGTTCAGATTAGATAAGGTGGTGGTGTTGGGTGGTTTTTTTTTTTTTTTTTTTTTAAATAGTATAACTGATGATTCTGGCTGCTTACTGTACAGGTGTTTGCGACTAAGCTGACATACCCACAGCCGGTGACACCATGGAACGTGAAGGAGTTGCGGCAGGCCGTGCTTAATGGGCCTGATGTGCACCCAGGAGCATCTATGGTTATCAATGAGGATGGTTCACGCACCATTCTCAGCCGTACCAACCCCACCCAGAGAGAGGCTATTGCTAAGCAACTGCTTACACCCAGCACAGGCCAGCACCGCATGCCCATGAAGATTGTAAGTGTCCCTGAATAGAATCTAAAGGACTCTACATGTGAATGAGAACCTTAAATTTTGCTTCATTTTAACCCATAAATCAATATGTTTAATCGACAAGTTTGAATGTACAATTAACATAACAAGGAATGAATTTGCAAGACCTAGCATGAAAAATAGAGCAATTAAAATTGAGATATTTATAATAAATTGAAATCTGGAAAGAAAGTGCTGTTTCTCTATGGAATCAATTTTGTGCCAAAATGTTCATACAATACTTTTGAAATATCAAACAAAAACGACAAATCAAAATACAAAAAAAGAATAAAAAAAGTCAATTTTTTTAGACTGGCAAACAAATTATTCGTGTAATCGTGCAAAATATCAGTCTATTACTCTTCAGAAACCTTTTATTTTTGTTCCGCGTCTTTCTCAGTTTTGTTTGACGTAATTTATTTTGGTTGCGATTCCAGCTTTCTCGTTTGCGCTCCCTGACTTTTTGCTTGCAGTTTTGGCACAAACTTCACGTGTGGGCGGGCTGTCCAGGAATGCATTCCCATTGGCTAACTTGTGTTTGACTGACAGCTACGCTCAGCCATTCTCCGGAGGCTGTTGCGGCCATTTCCTACTCGGATTCTGGCGGACTGTTTGGCGAGTGACCGATCCATTGACGGTAAACAAGGATCGAGTGGACTTCAGTGGCGACTATGATATTGAATTAATTCAACAAAGTGTAAATTCAATATCATAGTCGCTACTGAAGTCCACTCGATCCTTGTTTACCGTCAATGGATCGGTCACTCGTCAAACAGTCCGCCAGAATCCGAGTAGGAAATGGCCGCAACAGCCTCCGGAGAATGGCTGAGCGTAGCTGTCAGTCAAACACAAGTTACCCAATGGGAATGCATTCCTGGACAGCCCACCCACACGTGAAGTTTGTGCCAAAACTGCAAGCAAAAAGTCAGGGAGCGCAAACGAGAAAGCTGGAATCGCAACCAAAATAAATTACGTCAAGCAAAACTGAGAAAGACGCGGAACAAAAATAAAAGGTTTCTGAAGAGTAATAGACTGGTATTTTGCACGATTACACGAATAATTTGTTTGCCAGTCTAAAAAAAATTGACTTTTTTTTTTTTTCTTTTTTTGTATTTTGATTTGTCGTTTTTGTTTGATATTTCAAAAGTATTGTATGAACATTTTGGCACAAAATTGATTCCATATGTTTCATATGTTTCTCTCTCTCAAGGTTAATCGGCACATCAAAAATGGAGACGTTCTCCTTCTGAATCGTCAGCCAACGCTGCACAGACCATCTATCCAGGCTCATTGTGCACGCATCTTGCCTGGAGAGAAGGTGCTACGGCTGCATTATGCCAATTGCAAGGCCTACAACGCTGACTTTGATGGTGATGAGATGAATGCACACTTCCCGCAGAGTGAGCTGGGTCGGGCTGAGGCCTACACGCTTGTCAGCACAGACCAGCAGTACCTGGTCCCAAAGGTGAGGTGATGATTACATTTGGTGTCCTTTTTATATGTTGGTTGTCGTGGTGTGTGTGGTTTTTTTTTTAAGTGACTCAAATAATTGATGTTTTATAAACTTCAGAAAACATGGATTTTCATGTAAATTCCCTCACTCCAGGATGGGAAGCCCCTGGCTGGACTAATCCAGGACCACATGGTGTCAGGCACCAGCATGACCATCCGTGACTGCTTCTTCCCACAAGATCAGTATATGGAGCTGGTCTATAGAGGTCTCACTGATAAAAGAGGCAGAGTCAAGCTGCTTCCTCCTGCTCTCGTCAAACCTCAGAAACTTTGGACTGGCAAACAGGTACATGCACTATGTCTATTCATCCATCGCAGGGCTTCTGAAGGACCTTGGGGTGTTTGGTATGTCTTTAGGTCGACCTGTAAATACAAAAAATACAGTTTTTTTTTTTTTTTTTTTTGGGGGGGGGTTGTACAGTATTATTATTTTTATTATTTATTCTGTGTTGAGCAGGGATGTGTTAAAAATCAATAATAAAGAATGTTTTAAAGGCAAAATAATCATCATAATTAACCATTATTTGCTAAAGCCTCAGTGAATATCGGTGATTATTATACATACGGGCCACTTTTTCCATGGAATAAAAACATGTATTCTATTCCCTTGATGGCATGCAAAATGCAATATCATATTGCTTATTCTCCATGTATTACGCCACTCTCCTCAATAGAGAATGAGTGTGCAATATTGTTATAACATTGCACGTTGTCAAGACAACATGACGTCACACTAGGGCTGTGCGATATGGGAAAAAATGAATATCCCGATACATTTTCTCCATTTCATGATATACAGTATATATCTCGATATATTTAAATCTCCTCTAAAAGACCCCATGAAATCTAACTTTTACTCTTTACTGTTTTCACTACAATCCCTGCAGATTAAATAACATTCTTGGTTAACTTTACAGGTGGTTTTCAACAACACATTTTAAATTGTCATGCTAGTGATTAATCACAACTGAATTGAAATAAGACTATTTTTATTCAACAAAGATGTGGCACAAACTGCAAAAACAATCTTGAAAATTGCAACAAAGGGGCAATACAATACAGAGCTGCTCAGAGCTCAAACCAATAAAGTGCAAGCTCAACACTGAGAAAGACATTTAGCCTAAATAAGAAAAGTGCTCATTCATTAAATTATTTTAAAAAATAGATCTCCAAGCTATTAACCTGACTACTGAGAACCACTGGAACATTCACGAGAGAGAGAGAGAGAGAGATTGAGGGAGAGAAGAGCGAGATCTGCAAAACATAATTTCTCTCTTTGCACACTTTTGAACTGAATGTTTTCTGGCTCTGCCTCTCAGATGTGTATAATTCCGGCTGCTGCCTTTCGTGATGACAGGTTCTTTTTGCACACTTTACAAACTGGCATTTGCTGTTCCACGTCCTCCTCGCGATATCCAAAAAAATGCCGGATGACTGACCCCTTACTAGTTCTTTTAGGAACCAATTCGTCCGCTTCCATTTTTAATTTGTCGCTGAAATTGACACAGCTTACACGGTAGCCTATGCAAAATCAGCAATTGCACGAACTGAGTCAGCGCTGTAAACCGGAACCAGGAAATTTTCCACCGGCAGTGTTGCCAGATACTGCTGACATTTTCCAGCCCAAAATATGTTCAAAACCCGCCAAAACGCACTTAAAACCGCCCAATCGGGCAACACAACCGAAACTAGAAAATCTTCCCGGAAGTTCCTTTCAGCACCGAGATGTCGCCCAGGATTGGCTGGCGGGTGCGTGACGTTATTGTTTTCTTTACCCTTAGGCAGCCTCTCACGTTACTGCCTGAGGGACAGGGAGAAAACCACCAGGAAATGTTTTAAACAAACGCAACAAACACGAAACGAACGCAAGTCGGAAGATGACCATAAAATACTCGATAGTTACGATATAATAATTTTATGTATTGCACACAGAATTTTCGGCGATATATCGAGTATATTCGATATATCGCACAGCCCTACGTCACACATCGGAGCTTATGCGAAGATCCAATGACGCAACTTTTCTGCTGCACAATCATTTCTTTGTTAGCCTGGAAAGAGAGATGATCCAGTGCTAGGTTTAAGCACTAAATAAATAAACTGAAAACTGAAACTAAAGGCGCGCTGAACACTCGAAAGGCTACCAAAACTTCATTATATATTCTTCACGCATATTTATAAGAGAAAAACATACATTCCATTCAACTAGCATGATATTGAACTCGTCTTCGACTCGTTCAATATCATGCTAAATGAATGGAATATATCTGATATACCACTCAAAGTCAGCCAATATTATTTAAATAATAACTTCAGCTTCGTCTCGGTTATTATTCACCGAGGCAGTTTTAGTGTAAATATACAGGTGATTTTTATTTTTAAAAAAAAATTTATTCCAAACTTCAAAAGCGGCATGCAAATGTAACAAAGGCACGCATAGACTTGCCACATATGTATGCTGACTCACATAAAATACTTTGTTTTGAAATAGATAAAATAAATCACAATTCCACATTACCTTTGAATAGTTTTAGACCAAACTTTGTAGCATCTTTAGTGCCTTTAGGAACAGCATTTTCTTTCATAATTTGTAATTCTTCTTCACTTACGGTGACGAAGCACTTGGCTGCCATTTTACCAAGTCGCTCGAGGTGATTAGTCGAGAAATTTGGACTGTTTCTCAATAATCAGTGCATGCGATTCTTCTATAATCACCAACGTGTATTTATATTAAATGTTTATATAGTCTTGTCACCCACATACCCCATCCCCGTGCTCTGTGTATGTTCACAGCAGGGTTATCTCGGAGTTTTGCATCTAAAGGTACTGCTTCTTGAGTCATGTTTTGGATGATTTTATTCCTGAAAGGTCGTGTCCACCCTCTTGTTGAACGTCATCCCGGCAAACCACATCCCTCTGAACCTGACAGGAAAGGCCAAGATTCCTAGTAAGGCCTGGGTGAAGGAGCCTCCTCGATCTGTGCCAGGCTACCATCCAGACTCCATGTGTGACTCTCAGGTGACCTACAATAGCTGTGTGTTTTAGCATTAGCTTGCAATAACAGCTTTTATTTTAGAATGAATAATCTTTCATTTTTCTGGTGAAATGCTGTATTTAGGTGGTGATTCGTAATGGTGAGCTGCTAGTGGGTGTGCTGGATAAAGCACACTATGGGAGCTCTGCATATGGCCTGGTGCACTGCTGTTATGAGCTATACGGAGGAGAGACCAGTGGCAAGCTTCTAAGCTGCCTGGCCCGCCTTTTTACTGCCTACCTGCAGCTCTATCGTGGCTTCACTATGGGTAAGAGCTATTGTCGTCTGTTTCTGAATATTCTGTGTATTTTTAAGCTGTTGGTGAGACAAAGCTCTTTTCATTTTCACTATTAATTTCACAACTGAAACAGTTAAGTGTCCAGTTGTAGCACAGAATCTGGATTATTGAGCTGCCAGTGCCTCACGCTGTCTCTTATTTTCTTAACAGGTGTGGAAGACATTTTGGTTAAACCAGGAGCCAATAAGCGAAGAAAGAAGATAATCAAAGAATCGGTGAATTGTGGCATTAAGGTCAGTGAATATGATCCACCAGTTCATTTGTATTACAATCTTAGTCCAGAACTGAAAAGGATTTTCAATGAAGGATCCTGTTTAATTCCAAGTGCACACAAAACACATATTAGATCTGTCGGTTTGTCGTCGCACATGTCCCGAGTTTTCCGGGATGTTTTATTTATTCATCAGTGGTAAATCTTGAAGTAAACACAAGAAGTCAGAACAGCTCTGATCAATAAGAGACTTATGCCGCTTTTCCACTACCAACGCGGCTGAGTTGGGCTGAGCCGTGCCGTGCTGAGTTGGGCTGAGCCGTGCCGTGCTGAGTCGAGCTGAGCGGGGCTGTTGGAGTTGCATTTCGACTACAACTGCGCTGAACCGTTGTTAGGATTGCGCTGCATGCTGTTCAGATGCGTTACAAGGAGTACTCCGAGGACAAAAAGAGAGCAAACCACATGAGTTAAATCAATCTGGTTTATTCTCAGTCGTGCCCCAACGCGCAGCTGCGTCGGGGCTTTATATACACTCTGCGTAGGGAGTATCAGCAGTGGAAAATTACGGAATGTGCTTTGCACACTCAGTATCAAGGTCACAAGAGTTATGCACAGTTCAACAGGATGTTTCACACAAAAACATAGACAAAATCAGGATATGAAACGGGAACAGAACATGTGAAAAGTACAAAATGTACAGAGCAGCACGTATTGTATTGTAGCTGGCCTAAAGTAAACCCTAAACTGCTACACTACACGACAGTCACCCTTGGGCCGCGCATTTACAAGAGTAGGTTTAGGAGTATTCAGGATTATATTCTTACAACCGTGCTGGCTGGAAGTGGATGGACACATTGGGTGGAGTTAGCGAAAGTGGGTGGACGTCACGTGATGTCGTTAGGCGGCGCAAACAGTGACATCAGTGATCTTTTAAGCGGTAGTCTCACAACCCGGAGAGTAAACAATAAACATGGAGGACATGGAGTCGTTAGTGTTGCTGGTCTTGGTGCTGTGGCTTGTTGTCACCGACAACGCCAACAGATACTGGCAAGAGCGTATAGATGAGGCGAGGCGCATAAGGCTTCATAATTCCCGTAATTCTCCTTCTTCCGGGTTTACGGTGTTTACAGATCCCAGCGTGTGTGGGCGTGTGAGGACACTCCTCCTCACCAGTCAGTGCACAGGGGAGTGTCTGCTCACACCCCTAGCCTCACTCAGCTCGGTTTGGCTCGCTTCAGCCCCACTCCAAAACCGTGCAAGTTTTGGGGGCTGAGCAGGGCTGAAGCGAGCTGAGTCGTGCTGTTCTTAGATAGTCGAAACACGAGCCGTGTCGGGCTGAAGCGAGCTGAAAAAGGGTAGTGGAAAAGGGCCATAAGAAGAAACAAACAGAACAACAGTCATGGCAAAGGCTCGTGTGTGTTTTTTGTTTTGTTTGGGGGTTTTTTTAACCCAGAAGTTGAAGGGAAGGAATGCCTTTTTGTGGTGAACACTATTGCAAATAAAAACTCTAATGCATGCTTCCCAGTGAAGTACACAGTGCAACTTATTTGCCACTAACTTTTTGAAGATTTTCCAAATTGTGCTTGATCATAGCTTTTGGGAGACTTTGGGTCTGAGATGTGGCCTGCTTGGATGAAAAGTTAGGCCAGATTTTCAGTTTTATCAGCTTATCTATGTTACACAGGCACTTGGGGCAGCCTTTAACCTGCCTGCTGCTGCCGCAGAAAACGAAGGCCGAGACCTCTGGCAAAACGCACATCTGAATATCGACCAGCGAGACTTTAACATGGTGGACCTCAAATTCAAAGAAGAGGTTAATCAAGTCAACAACAACATCAACAAGGTATTGGTCAAGGTTTTTCTCTTTGAATGTGATGGCTGTGTTTACAGTGCTGACTCATGTGTGGCCTTTTTAATTTTGCTTATTGTTTTATGTTCATTCTGAAGGATTCTATTGTTTATAATGGGCATGCAGTGATGTATCGTGCGATGATAAATTGCGATACAAATTTGACTATTCAAATCGATGAAATAAGCGAATCAGGGTTATTATTTGGCTGCCTAATCTCTTAATTTTTCCAGCTATAATTCTGTTGAGACAGCAGAGGGCACAATAATGTACAATAGCAGGAATACACATGACTTCTGCCTAGGCAAAGTAATAAAAACAGATCTACAATGGGAAAGAGCTGTTGTGTGATTGACTGTACAAATTAATTTCTTGCTAAACCTAAGCTAGACCGACCGTGAGTTGGCCTAGTGGTTAGCGTGACTGCCTCTCGGGTCATACCAAAGACCATCATAAAAATGGTACCTGCTACCATCTGGCAAGGCACGCTGCAATACACATGCATGGATTAAAGTTTTCCGTCGTGTGACGGATTTCCGTCAACTGAACTCTCCCAAGGCCAAATGTGAGGTTGGTGCTGATCCGAGGAGAATTAAAATGACGGGTGATTGGGTAGAGATTGGGTTATAACACTGATGTGTTGCAACACCATCAACTATCAGCAGGGTTTATTTAACTTTTTTGTTTTTGAGCCATGCTTTGTGTCGTTCATTTCCTATGTTTGATCATGTTTAAACGTTTGCTGTCTACGGTGCGGCATTAAAAAACATGCGCTGTCAAAATTGGCAAAATACATTCCCATGTGCTTGGCGTGCTTGTGTCTGACCATTTCTGTTTTGTATTAAATTAAATCTTGCCAAAATGACTTAGTTCAAACCTGGACATATAGAAATAGAGCATGTTTTAAAAAAAAACAAAAAAATAAACCCCGGAAAGCCCGCTCCTCTGCTTCAGCCAGACTTGAAGACCCGACGGTGCAATGCTTGCAGACTGTCAGAAGTAATTAGACCTAAATTTATAGCTAACAAATCAGCAGACGCCCCAACAATTATTATTTTCGTTAGGCCAATGTGTAAGGTATGTTAGAACCGTGCCTTATAGCCTACGTTATATCACAATTTAAAGGACGTTTGAGGAGTTGGAGGCTGCGAGCGCAATGATGTTCCGACATGTGCTAAACTTTATTCCCTGAAAATCATACACCAGCGTTCAATGCCCCAGTCAAAATGTCTAGAAGACTACGGTTAAATAATAATCATAGCCTACTAAGTTACAACCCCGATTCCAAAAAAGTTGGGACAAAGTACAAATTGTAAATACAAACAGAATGCAATAATTTACAAATCTCAAAAACTGATATTGTATTCACAATAGAACATAGACAACATATCAAATGTCGAAAGTGAGACATTTTGAAATTTCATGGCAAATATTGGCTCATTTGAAATTTCATGACAGCAACACATCTCAAAAAAGTTGGGACAGGGGCAATAAGAGGCTGGAAAAGTTAAAGGTACAAAAAAGGAACAGCTGGAGGACCAAATTGCAACTCATTAGGTCAATTGGCAATAGGTCATTAACATGACTGGGTATAAAAAGAGCATCTTGGAGTGGCAGCGGCTCTCAGAAGTAAAGATGGGAAGAGGATCACCAATCCCCCCTAATTCTGCGCCGACAAATAGTGGAGCAATATCAGAAAGGAGTTCGACAGTGTAAAATTGCAAAGAGTTTGAACATATCATCTACAGTGCATAATATCATCAAAAGATTCAGAGAATCTGGAAGAAATCTCTGTGTGTAAGGGTCAAGGCCAGAAAACCATACTGGGTGCCCGTGATCTTCGGGCCCTTAGACGGCACTGCATCACATACAGGCATGCGTCTGTATTGGAAATCACAAAATGGGCTCAGGAATATTTCCAGAGAACATTATCTGTGAACACAGTTCACCGTGCCATCCGCCATTGCCAGCTAAAACTCTATAGTTCAAAGAAGAAGCCGTATCTAAACATGATCCAGAAGCGCAGATGTCTTCTCTGGGCCAAGGCTCATTTAAAATGGACTGTGGCAAAGTGGAAAACTGTTCTGTGGTCAGACGAATCAAAATTTGAAGTTCTTTATGGAAATCAGGGACGCCGTGTCATTCGGACTAAAGAGGAGAAGGACGACCCAAGTTGTCATCAGCGCTCAGTTCAGAAGCCTGCATCTCTGATGGTATGGGGTTGCATTAGTGCGTGTGGCATGGGCAGCTTACACATCTGGAAAGACACCATCAATGCTGAAAGGTATATCCAGGTTCTAGAGCAACATGTGCTCCCATCCAGACGACGTCTCTTTCAGGGAAGACCTTGCATTTTCCAACATGACAATGCCAAACCACAGACTGCATCAATTACAGCATCATGGCTGCATAGAAGAAGGGTCCGGGTACTGAACTGGCCAGCCTGCAGTCCAGATCTTTCACCCATAGAAAACATTTGGCGCATCATAAAATGGAAGATACGACAAAAAAGACCTAAGACAGTTGAGCAACTAGAATCCTACATTAGACAAGAATGGGTTAACATTCCTATCCCTAAACTTGAGCAACTTGTCTCCTCAGTCCCCAGACGTTTACAGACTGTTGTAAAGAGAAAAGGGGATGTCTCACAGTGGTAAACATGGCCTTGTCCCAACTTTTTTGAGATGTGGTGTTGTCATGAAATTTAAAATCACCTAATTTTTCCTCTTTAAATGATACATTTTCTCAGTTTAAACATTTGATATGTCATCTATGTTCTATTCTGAATAAAATATGGAATTTTGAAACTTCCACATCGTCGCATTCCGTTTTTATTTACAATTTGTACTTTGTCCCAACTTTTTTGGAATCGGGGTTGTAAATTACGTCAAAACATCTGTTTCTGGCCTAGGAAATGATGGAGGAAAATGAGAACGAACGCAAAGTAGATAGCAGCCAACTTCACGCGATCTTTTAGGTAACTTAACACTCGTGTTGGCCACAATATTTCTCTTAATAAAATCTTGAATTGTTTTTGAAGTCGTATTCAACACAAAGTAAGGTCAAATTATAATTTTAATTTAAGTGAAGATCCAAACTTTTTTCTATATTGACGTCGAGCATAGAGGAGCATGTCATTCTGCTTTCGGTTTCGGCAGCATGGATGCGCTTTATATGAAAGAAGGCACTGATGTGTCTGCCATTGATAAAGGTGTAAAAAACAAGTGGAGGTGGGCTTGGCTGTACGAAATAGGTGAAAACGGAAAGCCATTTAGTTCATGGTGCAAAAAACTAAACATTCCAGGCGCTTGCATTTGTGTGGTTTGCCACAAAAAAATAATATACAGAAGCAATGGAAAGAAAGTGCAATAAATTGAATATATTAATCCATTAATTAATTGATAATAAAGTTATCAGTTCTAAGTTAACCATTCTCAGAATTTCATCAAAATCCACCCATAACCCCCCCCCCGTAAATTTTCAGTCAATTTTTTTTTGCTTTAATCCATGCACATGCAAGTGGGGGAGTCAAACTCTCAAACTCTCACAGTTACCAGAGGACTAGCCCCTCCCACTGTAACCCTAGCTGTATAGGTGAGAGGCCGAGTGCCATCGAAACGGAGATTGGCGCCACACCCATACGCCTCGAGTGCTGGTTAGTACTGAGACAGGAGACTGCCTGGAAAGACCAGATTCTGGCATGAGAGGGACTTTGACTTGACTTTGAAACCTGAGCTATCTTTTTAAAGACTATTAAAAGCTAAAGAAAAGAGAAGAAAATAGAGGCAGTAGAAATGTTCATAAAAGTTTATTAAGAAAAGGCCCATTTGTTATTAACTTTTTTAATAAAAGGAATATTTTACTTAATATGCTATTACGTTTTACTCTAACCTTTACAAATGTGGGCAAATAAATATTACTTTTTTATTAAGAAAATGAAACAAAAGGAATAGTTGATGATGAAAAAGAAGAAGCCTTTATTTTTGTCACATGTGCACTTAAGCACAGCAAAATTCCTCCTATGCAGTGAACACATGCATGCGCACACATGTCCAGAACAGTGGTCAGCTATGCCACAGTGCCCAGGGAGCAGTTGGGGGTGAGGGATCAAGGGCAATTGAGCCATAATACAAACGGAGGGGAAAGTGCTGTTCATTCACTCGACTCCCCTCACGTTTTTTCCTGCCGGTCCCAGAAATCAAACCAGTGACCCTTTGGGCCCCAGGCTGCTTCTCTGACCTTCAGGCCATGGTCACCCCCTTAGGAAAATATTGTGGTTTTTTGATAAAATTTTCTTCATTTTTTTTTTTTTTTTTAAATATGGGAAAATCAAAACGTGAGCCCAGTATTGTGAATTGAATCATGAATTGGCTGAATTGTTACATGCCTAGTTTATAATAACGATCTAGGATCTTTGTTTGTTAAGGTGTGCATGCCATTGGGTCTGCACCGTTCATTCCCTGAGAACAACCTTCAGCTGATGGTGCAGTCTGGAGCTAAAGGTTCTACGGTCAATACAATGCAGGTGATCAACGTTAAAGAATTTTGAGAATTGTAATGATACTTTTATTGAGAAATGTAAATGATAGCTCTCTCTTTTATGGCCTGGTGTTTATCGTTTATCTTGATATTTACTTGGAATAGAATTGGCAATAATAATGCTGCCTTTGCCCTTTGTGCATGTTTAGATTTCGTGCCTGCTGGGTCAGATTGAGCTAGAGGGCCGTCGTCCTCCCCTGATGCCTTCTGGGAAATCCCTGCCTTGCTTCCAGCCTTATGAGCCACAACCTCGCTCCGGTGGCTTTGTGACTGGAAGGTTCCTGACCGGAATAAAACCTCCAGTGAGTTCAGTTTAAAATTATGTTTCACACTAAGACTACGTTCAGACTGCACCCTGAAACGACCCATATCCGATTTTTTTGCCCATATGCGACCTGTATCCGATTTGTTATTGACAATCTGAACGACACAGATCCGATTTTTTCACATGCGACCCAGGCCGCTTGGATATGTGGTCCTAATTCCGATGCATATCCGTTATTTTCACATGCGACTGCAGTCTGACCGGACAGGTCTCATTCATGCGACCTACACGTCATCAACAAGAGACAAACGTCACTATTCTGCGTTGGCTAATCCCGCCTCTTTGGTGGGAAACAACAACAATGACATAATGCACTACATGAACAGGCGCACACACAGTCTCTCTCGCTCTCCCTCGCGCACTCCGTCATATGCGCGATGCAGACATTAATGTTTCGCGTGCACGCTCTTGCTCACTTGCTCTAGATTCCGGGAGATATTCTCCAATTTGTGGGCATCAGGGAGCCGCTATCAATATGAGGGAGACTCCCGGAACTTCCGGGAGACTTGGGATGTCTGCAGTAGACAGTGTTTATGTAGAGAGCATGCGCACTTCAATCAATCAATCAATCAATCTTTCAACGGAGGTTGCTGCCACGGCCCCACTCACTCACACACACACACACACACACACACACACACGCACGCGCGCACTCTCTCACGCAGAGACACTCTCATTCTCACACACACACACACACACACACACACACACACACACACACACACACAACCTCTCACGCAGAGACACTCTCATTCTCACACACACACACACACACACACACACACACACACACACACACACAACCTCTCACACAGAGACACGCTCACTCACTCTCACACACAGCACACGATGTGCTTATTACGTGTCAATTTGCGCATGCAGGACACTTTTGGGTCGTTTTCCGTTCATATTGGAGATCGCATACAAGTCTCATATAATTGGTAATGTGAACGGCCTAACAAAAAAATCGGATTTCACAACAAATCAGATATGGGTCGTTTCAGGTTGCAGTCTGAACATAGTGTAAAACATCAGACTTGTTAACTAAAGAACCAGACAGAAACAAAGATGGAGATTTCCTTAATTGGACTCATTCTGTTTTAATAGACATTGATGAGTAGATATTGATGCACTGTCATGAGTTATGCAAAACAAGCCAATTGAAATACTACTGTCATATCTGTATTATACTCATAGTGTTGTGCTATCAGTTCGTGTGTACTTCAGTGTGAATTGGTAAGATTGCTCATGAGCCTGAGAATGTAAAGGTTTTTAAGATGCTTTCATTAATGCTGTAAATCATATGATATTTTCTGGTTGATTTATTCTTATTACTATTGATTTTCAGGAATTTTTTTTCCATTGTATGGCTGGTCGTGAAGGCCTGGTGGACACGGCTGTTAAAACTAGTCGTTCTGGCTATCTGCAAAGGTAAGGCAGTCGGAAGCCTCAGTGGCGAACCATTACTATTTGAGCTGGGACTTCAGCTCAGCCAAAACTTAGCCAGACACACCAAAAAAGCAACAAGGCAAGGGATTAGCAGCAGGGTGCCAGGTAGCTCCGTTGCGTGTGGTTGTTGATGTTGATTTTAAAAGTACCTCAGTAAATTACATAGGGAAATTAATACTTAAGTCTGAGTGAAAAATACTCTAGCGAGTGTACGTGGAAGGAGTCTGGAGACAGAAATCTTAGTTTCTCGGTTGTTAGCCTGTGCTACTTGCTCTCGATAGCACTGGCTTGACTGCTTTATTAGCATTCGTTAACACGACTGATGAACGCTACACCGGCTGGAAGATGACTTCACTGCTGCGCCGACGGCGCCAATTCACAATTAAGTTGGTGTTGGCCTTCGAGCAGGCAGAGGGCTATGAATTTTAGTCCCTCCTACTATAGATCAAAATCTGATTGGTTAATTCATCAGTCACTTCCTACATAAACATACACTGCCATGGCCTTCTGTCCCGGCAATGAAGTCCAAACCAGTGAGTGAGCCAGCTCTAAACTCTTCTCAACCTAGAGACAACAAATAAAAAACCTCATTGGATAACTTTTATTTTAATGTTTTCAGGACAATAATCCTTTCATTTCTGAATCAAATTTGATAGAAAATGAAGCCAAATTAGAAGAGAATAATTAATGAAATTATGAAAGAAATTAAATATAACCTTTGAAGTGCTGATCTGTTTGGGCCTTCTCTGATGGTTCCCCTCTGGGAAGTTAGGACAGATTTTACATGGGTTACAGATTTAAACAGGAATGAGTGAATCTAATCTCATTGCTCGAACACACCTGACTCAATTATACAATAATTACATTTTATAATAGCGATATACAGGGGAACTAAATTCTATCTGCTTCCCTGATTCGTCCCCAGCGTCTGTAACACCATACCCACCCCAGCCACATTCTATTGTGTCATATAAATCTGTTCTCACTGTAAGTGTACCAGCTGAAATATATTTTAATAATTATACATTTGGTACATTTTATTTACAAGCGTAAGACATTTTACATGTTAAAAACCCTTATAAAGGGGGTACTATAAGAAGAAAAAAGTAAAGGTTTCTTAAAGAATGTGGCCTAATTACATGAGGTGAGAAAAATGGGAGTGAGGAGACTGAAGCACTTAAGATACACTCTAAAATCATTGGCTTTACCCTGTGCTGTTCCTACTCTCCCCTTTCCTGTAGAGCTCTGTAATGAACAGTTCTGAACAGGCACAATGGTCACACAGCTAATAAAGAGGCTAGTAATGACTACTTAGTAGGGTGCATCAGTTGCCCCCTAAAAATGAAAAGTTCCTCCGATCATGATGCATTTTTGTTTTTATGTTCCTTTTGGTAAGAAAACACACTGGGTGAAATATTTTGACAAAATTCAAAAGTTTAATGGTGGCACCAGGAGCTCAAAGTTATGGAAAAAGTTGCTATTTTATGACAAAATTTCGATCACTTTTCATGAAACATTATGGCACCTTATAGAGTATACCAGATATCTCAGATACACATTTTTAGTCCATATTCTAAATATATTATCAAGCACAGTTTGAGTTTTAGCTGTTCATTGAATCATTGTTCAACTACTTTTAAACAATACAAATGTATTATGAATCACATTAATGCTTCTCAATCCCTTGCAAAGGTTCTTAACATGATCTCTGGGTCACAAGAAATCAATAAATGGAGTCCAACATTGTGATTCAAACCTTACGCAAAAACATAAAATAAGCTTTTTTTTGGCAAAAAATGAACCTCATGGTGCCACCATTAGACTTTTGAATATGGTCAAAAAAATTTACAGGATGTCTTTATTGGTGAAAAGGAACACCCAAACAAAACTGCATCAGATTTTATGAAAGTGAGGGCAACTGATGCACCCTACTACTTAGCATTATCTTATGTAAAGATTTTCTTAGTACCTACAGTGGATATAGAAAGTGTACACACCCTGTTAAAATTATAGGTTTTTCTCATCTCATTATCTCTAGCCACTTTATCCTGTTCTGCAGGGTCGCAGGCAAGCTGGAGCCTATCCCAGCTCTGACTACGGGCGAAAGGCGGGGTACACCCTGGACAAGTCGCCAGGTCATCACAGGGCTGACACATAGACACAGACAACCATTCACACCTACGGTCAATTTAGAGTCACCAGTTAACCTAACCTGCATGCCTTTGGACTGTGGGGGAAACCGGAGCACCCGGAGGAAACCCACGCGGACACGGGGAGAACATGCAAACTCCACACAGAAAGGCCCTCGCCAGCCACGGGGCTCGAACCCGGACCTTCTTGCTGTGAGGCGACAACGCTAACCACTACACCACTGTGCCGCCCTCTTTATTAGTGTGTTGTGCTGAATTTTTTTTTTCCATGTTGTAGATGTGTGATAAAGCACCTTGAGGGACTGGTGGTTCAGTATGACTTGACGGTGAGGGACAGTGATGGCAGTGTGGTGCAGTTCCTCTATGGAGAGGATGGCCTGGACATTCCCAAAACTCAATTCCTGCAGCCTCGTCAATTCCCTTTCCTCAAAGACAACTTTGAGGTAGGACACACTGCTTAACTAGTGTTTGCACATCTAAAGGATCTTACCACGCAGTTTAAGGCTATTCATTCTCATACTTTTGACAGTCGCTTCTTTGTTGACGCACATTTCATTTATCTGTCAAAGCTGTCTTGTCTATAGAACAATAATGAAGGTATGAAAATGGAGCTTTTTTTTCCTTTGCTTTTGAAGGTTTTCAGAAAATCACAGTGCTTGGATGATGTGCTGGCTAAACTAGACCCACAGGCAGTTCATCGCCACTTTAAGGCCATTAAGAAGTGGAAGGCTAAGCACAAGCATTCGTCTCCCAGAGATGGCGCCTTCCTGCTCTTCTCTCAGAAGAAATTGAGCAAGATTAAGGCTCAGGCTGAAGCCCAGGGTGGAGAGTTCATCAACGGGAGAGATAATACTACTCTACAAGTAATGAGACGTTTAAAACATCCAGTGTTGTAGTCGAGTCACTAAACCTCAAGTTCGAGTCCAGTCTCGAGTCCCCAGTGTTCAAATCCCAGTCAAGTCCAAGTCATTGAAAAAAGTTTCAAGTCAAGTCCAAGACTCGAACCGCACCATTTGACGGTGGCTGTTTTAGCACCATTAACATTAGTTTGTTCCTGAACACGACGTGTGAACAGGTGAATGTGCATTCTCTTTGTCAGGGAGTGCGAAGTATTCTGTCAGAGATGGTTGGGAGACGGATATAAGCGCAGAAGGTGTGTTTATTAATACAAGTGAAGACAGGTGAACAATCCAGAACAGCAGGCAAAATCGTAAAACAGTGAAACATGCAATAGGTCGAGCGAGGCACAAACAGGTTATCGTACACTAGGCAGAATCAAAGACGAGAAACAGGAAATCAGGGATCAGGAAACCAAACAAGGCTCGGTAATATGTCAGCAGTGCAACTCAATACTTCACAAATTAAGTGTGTGTTCACAGTTTTTATATAGCCATGCTGATTGCGCCTTAATCCTGTGCAGGTGTGAGTCGTTTACAGCGCACACACACGCGAGAGAGAGTCCACTTGGCGTGCGCGTGCTGTCCAAAGCACCCGAGAGTCTATCTGATGCACACGTCAAGGCACGCAGGTGTGACACTCTTGCACAAAATTAATGTAGATATAAATACCTTATGCCAGATTCTTATGGCATGTTACAAAAAGTAAGGAAAAAATCAGAGTCCTCGTCTCCAATTTACGAGTACTAATGCAGTTAATGCACGAGTCCAAGTCCGAGTCATCAGTGCTCAAGTCCAAGTCAAGTCACGAGTCCTTAAAATTGGGGCACGAGTCGGACTCAAGTACTACAAGCCTGAAAACATCTGACCCTAATTTAAAGTAATGGAAGATATTGGGGCTTGGAAACATGGCCAAAAATGTTATCATGATGGAGCATTTCCAGTATTGTTTGATATTGGTATTTAGTGACTCTTATATTTCTGTAACTATTTTAGTATTAAATGCTCATGACTAATATATAAAATATACATAGTATTAAAAAAATACACGTAACGCACAAACTTTGTGTTTAAATACAACCTTAGACTTGCAATCATTGGCCATTTTTCAGGTAAACATAGTCTAGGTGCACTTTATACAACTCTACAGACTGTAAAATTGGTCTTGTTCAGCCTCACTGTACCACATCCATCAGTGCACAGGGACCCCTACAAACCCACCACTGACCAGATATTATTTGCATGCTCAGCTGGGGCTTTTTTTTTTTCTCCATGCAAAATTTGTGGTCATCATCCTCTAGTATTTTGAGTTTCTAACCACAGAAGTGCTGTTGGCTGATCACTTATGGTTCGTGGACTGTATCTGAACCCATCAGTCACCCAGGAAATCCCAGCCACGCTGATGTGCTTGATGCACTCAAATCAGTTCAACACACACCACCATTCTACTTTAATTTCAGTGTCACTGATATTATACTCAGTTCAGTTCAGTTTAAATTTATTGTCCCAAAGGGAAACTTGTCTTACAGTCAGGTACAGATACACATAAATAGCACACAGATACACAAAGACACAAAAAGGAAAAGTGACACAAACTAATATAAATAGACAAACTAATATAAAGAAACTGTCTTACCCATCTATATTTCTGGCACATGGTCATCAGACTCATTTGTGTGCAATAAAGCAAATTTGTGCAAATTGAGCAGACGTATTGCACTAGGGATAAAAGAGTGTCTTGTCCTATTGGACTTATAAAAGGGGACTCTTAGGCCCTGTCCACACGGCACCGGATTCAGGTGAATCTGATAAAATTGTTTATCGTTTCGGCCTGGCGTCCACACGGCACCGGCGTTTTGGGTGCCCCAAAAAGAAATCTTTTGAGAACGGGTTCCAGAGTGGAAAGATCTGGCAACGGCGCCGTTGCGAAGTCGTCTGGATGAGTACAACGGATTTGTTTACGATGATGTCACAACCACATGTGCTTCACGCCGGGTAGAAGTGTAACGAACTCGATGCGAGTTGTCAACAAATCCTATAACTTGGTTCATGAAACGCGCTTACAAAATATTTTCACTGTGAATATTTATTGTGTAATGGTGCAAAGTGAGAGAGAGAGAGAGAGAGAGAGTAGCCCTTAGGGCAGAGTCAATCCCGCCAGCAAAAATAGGGAAAAAAAAAGAGCGATCTCACCTCTTCAGATGTTGGTTTAAGTCCTACAATACATTCCTCAAAAAGGGCGTAGAAGAACAAATTAATCCATCAACGTGTAGCATTCAATTTATTCCGGACCATTAAAGACGCCGCCTTCCGCATAGCATCATACGTCATCCTCGCCGCCATATTGGATGGGTCAAAGCGGAGAATAAAGATGCCTCATTCATGTGCTGCGTTTAACTGTACCAACAGATTTGCCGTCCAAACGAGATCACATGGGATTACCTTTCACAGGTGAGACTGGAAAAATACTTTTCCTTGTATTTGGTCATTATAACGTAATTTTACGAACAGATTTTTCTGACTGTGGCTAATATGAAGTCTCACGCATAATAGTTTATGCGCATGCGTCCTTACTTCTATTGTTCTGGTGTCTCCGATGGGACCGTCTTACAGCGCACCTAGAGGTGTGGCATGTGTATTGCATCGTTTTCAGCAAGCGTTGCGTTGCCATATGGACCTGATATTTTACTGATCCGTTGCCCATGTGGACGCGATATTATTTTTTTTTAATCTCGTTGCCGTTGTCGTGTGGATGTAGCTTTAGTTTTCGGCCTGAGGGGAGAGCTTCAAATGAACAATGAAGAGGGTGATCTTTAAAGTCCAATATTGACCCTGCCTTCTGGATGACCTGTTTCTCATAAATTGACAGCAGGGATAACTGTGGACAGCCAATCAGCTTCCCAGCCACCTTTACAATATGGCTGAGATTGTTTTTATCCCTAACATTGATGCCCCCATACCAGGCAATAAAAGAAAAGGTGAGAACAGATTCTATAAAAGATTTGTAAAATAAAACCAACATAACCTTATCAACACCAAACACATTGAGCTTCCTAAGGAAGTACAAACGTTGTTGCCCCTTCTTGCAAATGACCTCAGTATTCACATCAAATTTGAGCCTGTTGTCTATGATTGTGCCCAAATATTTATACTGGTCAACCAACTCTATGTAACTTCCATTAATATCAGTCAGTGATGAAGAACAAGGTTGGTTTCTTCTAAAATCAATGACCATATCTTTTGTCTTTGAGGTGTTTAAATGAAGACCAAACTTGTCACAGCGCCACCTACAGTGGCACAAATAAACATAACTCGGATGGTGCACTGCAGTTTACTGTGATTCTACAAATTTTTCTAAGAACATGTTATTTTGTTTGTCACAGTTGATGGAGAGTTGGAAAACTATGGATGAATCCAGCCGTGTCAAGTATCTAAAGAAGACAGCCCACTGCCCAGATCCATGTCTCGCTGTTTACCGGCCTGACATCTGTTTCGGTTCTGTGTCTGAAACGTTTGAATCCCTCATCGAGTCCTACCTCAGTCAGTTCAACATCATGCAGGAATTTCACTCTTCATCCGAATATGTTGACAATGAGAGGTGGGAAATTTTTTACAAGTTCCAAATAGCTGTCTGGGGAATTGGCAAAACATTTGAAAATAAAGAATAGCTATTGATTCCCACATCATTGTGTGTATGCTTGCTTTCCAGATTAAAGCATCTGTTGCACCTGAAGTGGCAGAGAGCGTTGTGTGAGCCGGGAGAGGCTGTGGGGCTGCTGGCTGCTCAGAGTATCGGTGAACCTTCCACTCAGATGACTCTCAACACCTTTCACTTTGCAGGCAGAGGAGAGATGAACGTCACTCTGGGTATTCCCAGGTCTGTTTGAGTCACCCTGTCATGATGAAGCATGTAATATGATTGATATCAAAAGCAGATGATCATGATACAGCTTTAAAGGTTGTTGCTTTAAGGTCACATAATGGATATAAAAAAAAAAAAATTATAAACTGTTGAAATACATCTAATCAAAACCAGGTCAACAATACAAATGTCTAAAATGTGGAACAGTGGATACATTTTTTTTTTTTAATTCTAGGTTGCGTGAAATTCTTATGATTGCTAGCGCCAACATCAAGACCCCCATGATGAGCATTCCTGTTTTAAGCAACAAGAAAGCTTTAAAACGAGTGAAGACCCTGCAGAAGAAGCTCACACGTGTGTGTCTGGCAGAGGTACATGTGCTCAATTTAATGACAATACTTTTAGATATTCATTAATTCAGTGAACTTTTCCTCACACTTTAGTAGCTTCTGTAAAATATCTGCTCAGGGCAAAACCTGTAGCATCCCAGGTCTCTGTAGCGTCCCACGTCCTGTATAAGAGAGAAAGGACAACTGATGCATGGCAGCAACATTGCATTAGCAGACACTCTTATCCAGAGTGACGGACAACAAGTGGGGGAAATTACACTATTCATAGTTTTCACTGACGTCACGGCATTCCGGGGAACGCCCTCCAGCCGCCATCTTGTGGGTCAAACAAAACGGACCATCGCCATTACCGGCTATGTTATGTCGGACGAATTTATGAAGTTATATAGTCAGTTTTCTAAAATAAAGATCAATGTCGGCAAAATCAAGCAAACAGAAGTATATAGATACATTAGACAACATCTCACGACAACGGTATGCAGCCAAACTGGCCTTGATTGGGGGAATTGACCCCTACGAAGTGGACAAAGATGCATTTTCAAGTGACTATGCAGGGCTGCCATCCATATCGTACCCTGATATTGTGAACTATTTCGTGAATAGTAAAAGTGCCTGCACACTTGACGACCTCAAAGCATACAAGTCGCTGGAGTCATACAATTATTTTGTCTGTGGCTGGGTCCGTGAAGTCCACCATATAAAAACAAGTGACAGTCGTGTCCTAATTACAGCCAAGGTATGTAAACATTGGAATTTTAGAGCTCTCAACACTGCATATAAATGTGTGTGTATAATATCAAGTTGATTTAAGACAAATTTTACATCCATTAGTGGTATTACAGTACCATGTCGGTGTACAATGTAAACGTACACTCAGCGGTTCCAGTTAGGCATTCTCCAGAGATTGTTTACACGATGTTTTGGTTTCGGGCGGCACGGTGGTGTAGTGGTTAGCGCTGTCGCCTCACAGCAAGAAGGTCCTGGGTTCGAGCCCCGGGGCCGGCGAGGGCCTTTATGTGTGGAGTTTGCATGTTCTCCCCGTGTCCGCGTGGGTTTCCTCCGGGTGCTCCGGTTTCCCCCACAGTCCAAAGACATGCAGGTTAGGTTAACTGGTGACTCGAAATTGACCGTAGGTGTGAATGTGAGTGTGAATGGTTGTCTGTGTCTATGTGTCAGCCCTGTGATGACCTGGCGACTTGTCCAGGGTGTACCCCGCCTTTCGCCTGTAGTCAGCTGGGATAGGCTCCAGCTTGCCTGCGACCCTGTAGAAGGATAAAGCGGCTAGAGATAATGAGATGAGATGTGATGTTTTGGTTTCCAAAAACAAACTTAAACACAATTGATTGTTTATTTCAGGGGTGTCCAAACTGATCCATAAAGGGCCGTGTGGCTGCAGGTTTTCATTCCAGCCATGCAGCAGCACACCTCATTTGGCTTATTCAATCAACTGACACACCCACCCCTTTAATCAAGGGTGGGTGTGGCTGCAAGTATTTGACTGTGTGAAGACAGTTCAGTTGATTGAATGAGCCAAGTCAGGTGTGCTGCTGCATGGCTGGAATGAAAACCTGCAGCCACACGGCCCTTTATGGATCAGTTTGGACACCCCTGGTTTATTTAAACAACTTACCACTTATAAAATGATCGGAGCAGACTTTGCTGTGTTTGGAAGGCTGATAATCCTTGCGGTTGATTCTCGCAAGCCATAGATTTCTCCTTTGTATGCTGAGTTTCTTTGTTTGCTCACCTTCGTGCTCCCGTACAGTGGGAATTCCATAAAAGCTCCGCTTGACGTCATCATCTGACCTATTACGACAGCCGTGAATACAACAGGTGTGCACCATTGCTAGCTTTAAATAGCCTGCTTGGGTTCTTTTGAAGACTTTGTACTCGTGCGTTACAATGTGTGCTCAGTGACCCGTACGGTAAGCTTGACCCACAAGATGGCCGCCACTAGGGAATCCCCGACTCTGTGACGTCATGTGCAAACTATGTATACTCCTGGAGCGGCAATGGTTAAGGGCCTTGCTCAAGGGCTCAACAGTGGCAGCTCGTCAGTGCTGGGGCTTGAACTAATGACCTTCAGAGCAGTAACCCAGCACCTTAAACTTTGAGCCACAGCTGCCCATGTATTGAATCAGGACATAAGTCACTTTTACTCATCTATTCATCATATTGCCTGTTCATACATTTAGATTTTTAGGCTGGGCAGTGTTTATGCATGGTTTGGGGATGTGATGTTGGAGGGAACAGTACTTGTTCAAATGTACCTTTCCCATTCACCTAAAGATGCTAGCACTAATGCTTCATTTAAAAGAAGGTTTGAAAATCAGCGCTGACCTGTTATGCTCTGATCCCAAGTAGCTCTTGTTCATTAATATAAACCTGTATAGGAAAAAAGGATGGCGCTAAAATCCTTTTTAAACTCCCCAGGTGTTGCACAAAGTGGATGTGGTAGAGACACTTCGACTGGAAGGTAAAAGAGGCCAGAAGAAACGAATCTTCACCATCACATTCCACTTCCTTCCTCCAGAGCGGTACCAGCAGGATAAGTTGCTGCTTCCCCAGCAGATCCTCCGCTTCATGGAAGACAGGCGAGTTCAGCTTTCTGCTAACTCGTTTCAAATTTACTGCCCTATCCACATAAGAGTGCAGGTCTAAATACTCCTAGGATGTATTAAAACATTTAATTTCACTATCTGACTCTTGAACGTACATTTGACAATCAAAACCCCTCTCATCTTAGTTTAAGAAAAATGCATATAAAATCATGATTTAGCATAGAATAACTGGAAACTGATTTATATATTAATAAACACAATGTAATCGATAACTTTTGATTATGGATTACAGCAGGTCCATTTGATGATTATAAATGTGTGTAGTAAAAATCTTACCAAGATATAATTCATGCAAGTATAGAAAACTAGCAGATGTGATATTTCTGTGCTATTTTATTTCCTCCAGATTCTTCTTTTTATTGCTTGACGCCATCAAGAAACTGAGTGCCAAGCTGGCCTCTATAAATTCAGTGGACACACGCAAGGCCACAGCGAAAGACACCGGTAATGATGCAGAGGGCTCCACTAATAGAGCAGTAAGTTTCAGAACATCTGAAATTTTTTCTTTAATCAGTATTGGAGCATAAATGGTGAGTTAAACTGTGGTGCTCACATGCTGAGTGTTCTCAGGATGATGGAGATGAGGAAGCAGAGGAGGGCAGAGTGGTGGACGATGAGGCAAATGAAGGGGACGCAGATGCCACTGACGCCAAGAGGAAGGAAAAGCAAGAGGAGGAGGTAAAGAACAGGACACAAACGCCTTTGTCATATCTGTTACATGTCTACAGATCTTGTTCCTTGTGTTCCTAAAGAAAGCTACGAGTCAGTATCTCTCAAATTAGATGTTCCCGTTGTCACATACATGTTTCTACCTTGTTTGATTACTTAAAAGCATATTAGTTGTACTTGCAGGCTTATTAGTGGTAGAAACGGAGGCAGAAAAAAGTTTTAGCAACTGTTTTGTATTGCAGGTTGACTATGAGAGTGAGGAGGGGGAGAAGAGTGGGGATGAAGACCAAGAAGAGGTGACGGAACAACCAGAGGAAGAGGTGGACTCGGAGCAACTATCTGAGGAGAGGCATGACAACAGCCAACCCGCCAGCCAACAGAATGTGGATGGAGACACACAGGAATCAATGAGAGTCAACAAAGTGCTGCAGCTCAGCTCCAGCATTGAGGCCTACAAATATGACCAGCAGAAAGGCCTGTGGTGTGAGGTACAGTCATATAGTGTTCCTTGGATATTGCACTGTGTTTCATTGTTATTGAATATCATACCACCAGAGAGCCTTCTGTATAGGAGTGGGAGACTATTGGGGGGGTTTAGATTGTTTTTCCAGTAATGCATGGATTAAAGTTTTCCGTCGCTACGACGGATTTCCTTCAACTGGGAGCGCTAAAGGTCAATAATGAGAGTGATGCAGATCCGAGGGAAAAAAGGGTGACACCGATGTGATTTAGAACTTCACCAAGCTGCTGTGATTGCCTGTTGTTGAACCCTTTCTTGTGCTATGTTTGAGTATATGTAAAGGAATAAGTTGTTGCACTAGATAGGCATAAATAAATAAATACAGCCTACGCTACTGTCTAGTCCCGGGGAGGCTCGGCGTAGGCCACTGATGAAACTATTTGGCTGTCCTACTACTGGGCAACTAGGTTACTTGTCTACTACTAATACTAGGCCTTTTGTAGTAGTAGTAATAATGATATTTGCCTATTGAAAGGTGATCAGGTGAAAAGTTGAAGCCGCAGCAAGACCTTTGCTATTAAGCCTTTTGTAGGTTAAACAGGCTTCGGCAGACAACGTTCTGGAAAGGCTGTGTTTTTCTTTGGTTTGATTAGCCTACGATTTAATCTTTAAACATTATGGTTTCAGCAGTTCGCTTAAACATTGGAGGCTGCAGAGTCGGGCTGCAAGATTTCCCGACACTTGTTTAAGATGCCAAACTTCATAGTAAGAAGAAAATAATTCCACAGTGTTTAGTGCCTCGTCAGTCTCAAAAATTAATAGTGAAGGACCAACGCGAATTAAGTCCCAAAAAAACATCTCGTAGGCCTATATTTTACATTTTCAAAAAAGTCCGGAATTGGATGTCGGTCAGTGGAGTGTAATGAAGTGTCTCATTCACTAAGCACAAAAGGTCAGAAAACAGTGGAGAAAACAGCGATTGCTTAAATAGGCTACTAATGTTTTACATTAGTAATTTAATGTATGTGACAAATAAATTAGATTAAATAGATAAAGAAGCGAATACTCCAAAGCTCAAAATTCAGGAAAGTGGCTCCGGTGTCGCAAGTGCACAAGAACAGTTATTTGAAAGTTAACCTGATGAATTTGCGCGTGCGAGTTCATGAAGAACTGGGACAATTGGCATTCGGTGAAAGATTCACACCTATGACTCATTATATTCACGCGCGCCCTCTCGCCCACTGTTGCTTCGTTTTCCCGATTTACACAAGTGTCTGAAGATGGAGTTTTCAGAAATCTCCACTCTGCCCAGAGTTTGCGAAAGTAGCTGTTTTCAGTGACTGAAACCTCCGTATAGATGTGAATGAGCGGTGCAACCGAATAAATAAATATGCGTCTTTTTTATCCGGCTACATGTAGGCTATCACTGCGCAAAGCCTCTAATGTTGAAATGGTAGTAATATTTGTTAAAGTAATAGTAGGCTAATTTCCACATTAATCGGTAAAATGGCACAAGGGATGTGATGGGGGGGGTGGCCGTTTTATAAGGGGGATGATTTGAGATTTTTATTTCAGAAGGGGGATGCCTCCCCCAACTCGAGTACTGCGTATAAGGCCATATTTCACCTGACATGGGCCCTTCGATTTCCATCACTAGAGCGCGTCAAATTACTTTCGGTTTTGCCAGCATGGACACACTTCTTTTAAATGAAGGCACAGATGTGTCAGACATCGGCAAAACGGTAAAGAATAAGTGGAGATGGGCTTGGCTAAATGAAATGGGCGATAATGGCAAGCCATTTAGTTAATGGTGCAAAAAGATGAAAATGGCAGGTATGCGCTTTTGTGTCGTTTGCCATAAAAAAAAAGTCTATGGAAGCAATGGCAAAAAACTAGATGCCTTTGGCTTCACTGCGAAGAAGCAGAAAAAGTGAACTTTCACTTTACTTTTCTTGCAAGTTCTTTCTGTTCCACTCTTTTGAAAGCATGGTTCAAGTTCGACTGCACTTGCACTTTTCTCTTAACCACTGTTGTGCATTACTAAAGTATTGTTGAAATAACTTTGCACTTTGCGCTGAAAACTTGATGTTTCATCATTTATAGCCAGTAATGACAATGGTAAAGTCTTGCCTTAGCTTTAGTCATTTGTTAAAATTATGTAAATGTACTATAAGTAGGGGCTGAGGGGATAATGGACAACACGGCGTTTAAAATTTGACGCATCGCTGATGTGGTAGGGGCCAACGACATGGAGCTTTTTTTCAGTCAGATGATTTTTTTTTTTTTGCTTTAATCCATGAGTAATGTAAGAAATCTTGTTTGGGCCAAAAATGAGTCAAAAGACTCCAAAATATCTTTTGTCAACTTTAATTGTATAACTCTTTCAACAGAACAAGGAAAGTAGATATAAAGAGGCATTATAGCTGGAGAATAAACCAGTAAAAAAAAAAAGTCTTCATGGACCTCGCTTTGTGCACAGGGGCATTGTCATACTGGAACATGTTTGGCTCAACTTCCAGTAAAGAGAAATTGCAGCATACATAAACATCAGATAAATAGATAATTGTATGCTTTGGACTTCGTGGGAAGAGTTTGGAGAAGACCTACATTTGGGTTTGATGGTCAGTTGTCCACAAATAGACTTGGGGTGATTATGTGAAATTTAATTACGATTACTTGTAAAGTTTAGATTACAATTATGATTACATCACATGTACCACGATTACAATTACAATTACTTGAACACAATTACGATTACAGCAAATACTGTGCCGAATTATGTTATGGACAAGTGCTTTTGACCTATTTGGGGACAAATTAGGAGCAATATTATTCAATGAATCAAATTATGAAAATAAAGGGAAAAAAACAAGAATGTTAGTTTTACTTGCAACATTTTATTATAATTTTTCATTATGTATGTTTTCACATATAGTCTCTATTATTAACGTAAAATGTAATGTAAAACTGGCCAGTGTACATTAAAGTGCAAGAGACTATATGTGAAAACATTCATCATTTCTTTCTTCTATTTCTGATGAGCAGATCGGTTGATATGCGTGCGCTGTAGTGCATACACAGGAAAAATGACTGAGCAGTTTTTTCCAGAGTTAAAAGTATTTTCCGCAAAATAGTTAATTTTGCCCTATTTTGAGTTCAGAGAGTAAAAGTTGGAGTGGGAGCAAAATTGCAGAGTAATTGTGTAACAGTTGGTCGTGGCTCTGAACTGAGTAGAATAGTACAGGAGTTCATTTTAAGACCCACTGAATAGAGTCAAATACCAAAATAAAGTCAAATACCAGAGAAATTAAGCTGCTGTAAAAATTGGTTTCAGAACTGTGTTGGAATGTGTGAAAAAAAACATGGTGACTTGATCTGATGGGATTAAGTGTTGGCAGTGGGAGGGGTTTTCACTCTTCTCATTGAATGTGAATGGAAATCTTTTACCCCTCCCACCTAGTCTGGCTAACGTGACTTCAAAGCTCTGCGAGCATTTGGTCTGGCAAAGATATTAAGCCCAACCGTTTCCCAAAGCGCGTGGTTGACCCGCCTCCCTGAAATGCCTCAGTTTGCTACTGGTCGAAGCCAGAAAAGGCTGTGACGAAGCTTAAACCAATCACATCACTCTTTCCTCTGACGTATGTGACGTGACGGACACTGCTTGAGTAACAGGAAGAAGATAAATACCTCCAGGGCTGCTCTTTGCTCCGTTTTCAATGAGAACTTCTCGTTGAATGCTTTCAATACAGCATCTACCGCTGTGTCAAAGGCTTGCTGCTGCTCCATGTTCGTAATGTTTCTAGTGAATGAAGCGCTTCCGGCATAGATTCTGTAAACAATCTATGGCTTCCGGTCGCAGTTCTACTACGTCACTGCCTTGAACACGCCTCTACCCAGGGCCGTTGGAGATGCTCAAAGTTGATTGGCTCCCGATTTTTCGGGAGCTTGGAAGAGCTGGAGATAGCTTGCCTGGCCAGACTAAGCTCGCAACAGGCCCTCGTGTTGCGTCACGCTTAGGATGGGCGGGCCCAGGCTACCTCCCACCGCCAACCATTTATCCCCAAACAATAGGACATAAATGTATATAATATAATAAATGTAATAGGACATAATTGGCCAAATCAATGAAGCAGATTTAAGTTTTTGTGCTTGATACATTCCTAAGACTGAACAGAATCACCTCAAGTGACCAAAACGGTTCGACAAAATGGGTAAGGTCATGTTTTTTCACACATTCCAACACAGTTCTAAAACTGCATTTTTAGAACATCTTCATTTATCTGTTATTTTTTTTAAAGTACAATTATGAAATATATACTACATAGACATTATTGTAGCTGAACTTGTGCTGAATACAAAAAAAAGTCATATGACTGAAAATACTGCTTAGATTTGTTGAAATTGATGATAAAATCAGAGCATGATAAAATCAGAGCATGCCAAAAAATACCCTCAGACCCCAGAGGGTTTAAGTCTGCTGACCTTGTAGGTAAATGGACCAAAGATGTTCAGTATACACAAGGTACCAATGTTCTTCACTTATATTTTTACCATCATGTAATTTTGTTATACTTATATGATTACCATTATTGGTACCTACGATTACAATTACAGCACGTTTTCTGAGTAAAATTACGATTACATTATGATTACATAAAAAATGTAATCGATTACAATCAATTATGATTACAATTACGATTACCCCATGTCTATCCACAAACCTTTAGCCATGTTGTGTATACTGTATATGACCACATATTGGATATGTGGAAGTTATTTCCTGTTATCCCTTACATTAATGTTGCTATAAAGAGTTTTTCCCTCTCAAGCTGCTCATGTTTCCTCTCTCACAGCAAAGTCCTCTATATTGAAGACTTTCTTGTGTCCAAAAACTTACTGTCCCTTACAAACCACTGCTACTGGAGAGTCCTACCATAAACGTTCAAATAAGTTTGAGTTAATAAAGCTTCATTCTTCTTTTGGCTGCTCCCGATTAGGGGTCGCCACAGCGGATCTTTCATCTCCATTGCTCCCTGTCTTCCGCATCCTTCTCTACCACACCTGCCACTTTCATGTCCTCTCTCACCACATCCATGTATCTCCTCTTTGGCCTTCCTCGTTTTCGTGTGCCTGGCAGCTCCATCCTCAACATTCTCCTTCCAACATGCTCTGCATCTCTTCTCAGGATGTGCCCATACCATCTCAGTCTCATCTCTCTTAGCTTCATTCCCAAGCTCTCCACATGTGCTGTCCCTCTGATGTGCTTGTTCCTTATCCTGTCCAACCTTGTCACTCCCATCGCTAACCTTAACATCCTCAACTCCGCCACCTCCAACTTTGCCTCCTGTCTCTTTGTTAAGGGTCCGGTCTCCAATCCATACATCACAGCTGGTCTCTCTACTGTCTTATACAGCTTACCTTTCACTTTTACTGCGACTTTCTTATCACAAATGACTCCCGAAATCTTTCTCCAACTGCTCCACCCTGCCTGCACTCTCCTTCTCACCTCACTATCGCAGCCCCCATTTTCCTGCACAGTTGACCCCAGGGACTTGAATTCACCAACTTTCTTTACGTCTACTCCTTGCATCTTCACTACACTCTCATCCCTATTCTCATTGATGCGCATGTATTCTGTTTTGCTACTGTTCACTTTCATTCCTCTTTGTTCCAGTGCATACCTCCATCTCTCCAAACCCAACTCAACCTCCTTTCTACTTTCACCACATATCACATCATCCGCAAACATCATGTTCCATGCTGACTCTTGCCTCACTTCATCTGTCAAGCTATCCATCACTATGGCAAACAAGAAAGGACTCAAAGCAGATCCTTGATGGAGTCCCACCTTCACCTTGAACCATTCAGTCGTTCCAACTGCACACCTCACTGCTGTTTCACTGTTCTCATACATGTCTTGCACCACTCTAATATACTTCTCATTCACTCCACACTTTCTCATACAATACCATAACTCATCTCTCGGCACTCTATCGTATGCCTTCTCCAGGTCTACAAACACACAATATAGCTTTCTCTGGCCTTCTCTGTACTTCTCCATCAACATTCTGAAAGCAAAAAATTGCATCCGATGTGCTCTTCCTTGGCATAAACCCGTACTGCTGTTCAGATTGCTACCTGTCTTCTCAATCTCGCCTCCAGTACCCTTTCCCATAGCTTCATGGTGTGGCTCATCATGAAGTTATGGATTTCCCTGTGCTTAATAAAGCTTCATTGTTTTAGCTAAATGTTTTCTTTTGTTAACCATCAAGACATTTTTTTTTGTTTATTATTAGCCTTAGATTATCCACAGTACAAGTCCTCCTTACATTGGCAGAGTACCACATTTCATCCTGGTGAATTTTGTCTTCTTTTTTTCTCCCCAGGTTACCCTGGTGCTCCCAGTAAGCAAAGTGCACTTTGACCTGACCTCTCTGGTGGTAGCACAAGCTCAGAACGCAGTAATCATGGAAACGAAAGGTATTACGCGTTGTTTACTTAACGAAGTGACCACTAAGCAGGGTCCCAAGGAACTGGTTCTGAACACCGAGGGCATCAACATGCAGGAGATGTTCAGGCATGGAGATGTGAGTTCACTTATTCTGTAGCACTTTTAGGATATGAAAAGCGAATGTAGTACCTTCCCATTTGTGGAAAGGAGAAGAGGTTTTTGAAATCTTGTTAATTTCCCCTTGAAAACTTCAGTACGCACAGGGATGAGGTGTGGTGGTAGTTTCACAGGGAAATCCTATACAGTCTTCACTGTATGCTGCTGCAAACATATATCTGCTCAACCGCTCTGGGCTAGCGTTTCTAAACATTGTTTTTTCTATACGTTTTGCTAGATGTAGAGGGAGCGAAAATAAAATTATATTTGATACTTTAGCAGGCTGAAGGAATCTCGTTTATCTATCTCTGTTTTAAGGTTCTCGACCTGAATCGTTTATATTCAAATGAGATCCATGCCATGGCCAACACGTACGGTATTGAAGTGGCTCTGAGGGTCATTGAGAAGGAGATTAAAGACGTGTTTGCTGTTTATGGTAAGTCTGTGTTCACAAAGTTGGGTTCGTTTCATGGTTATGTGCGACCTGCAGTTCACTGCTGCTCCTTTTTGTCTGTGCAGGTATCGAAGTGGACCCACGGCATCTCTCCCTAGTGGCCGATTACATGTGCTTTGAAGGCGTGTACAAACCCCTCAACCGCTTCGGCATTCAGTCCAACAGCTCCCCGTTGCAACAGATGACCTTTGAGACCAGCTATAAGTTTTTGAAACAAGCCACTATGTTGGGTATGGACGATTGTCAGTTCAGTATAAAAAATAAGCAGACCATTGCTAGAAATATGAACATGTATGATATTATTGTCGTCTTTTTCTTTTGCTTTATAGGCTTGCATGATAAGTTGAATTCACCCTCAGCTTGCTTGGTTGTGGGAAAACTTGTGAAAGGAGGAACTGGGCTCTTTGACCTCAAGCAGCCCTTACAGTGACCCTGAACGCTGACTTGAGCAACAGACACGTTGTTCAGTTTTAGACAGGAGAATAGATGGCAGTGTTTTACTGTGACAAGTATTGTTCAGTATGTTAAATGATTTTATTTAAAAAATATATATATTTTGTCTGTTGTCCCTTCTATGTCTGTATTTCTCATTGTGTATCTGTATGTCCAAAAAAACACTGCTTTCAGTTCCATCAACCTAGATTAGACATAATTATGTGGAAGTACACTGCAAAAAATATCTTGGCAAATGAAAATAGTTGGAACAAGCTAGAATTTCCTGTTAGAAGAATACAAGACACCAATTCTGAGATTATTAAACCTAGTTCTAGATTGCAACCAACTTATTCCAAGATGTCTTAGCAAGTAAACATACATATATTGCCAAAAGTATTTGCTCACCCATCCAAATTATCAGAATCAGGTGTTCCAATCACTTCCATGGCCACAGGTGTATAAAATCAAGCACCTAGGCATGCAGACTGTTTTTACAGTTTGGAGCTGGCCCCTTCCTCTTCCAACATGACTGTGCACAAGTGCACAAAGCAAGGTCCATAAAGACATGGATGACAGAGTCTGGTGTGGATGAACTTGACTGGCCTGCACAGAGTCCTGACCTCAACCCGATAGAACACCTTTGGGATGAATTAGAGTGGAGACTGAGAGCCAGGCCTTCTCGTCCAACATCAGTGTGTGACCTCACAAATGTGCTTCTGGAAGAATGTTCAAAAATTCCCATAAACACACCCCTAAACCTTGTGGACAGCCTTCCCAGAAGAGTTGAAGCTGTTCTAGCTGCAAAGGGTGGACCGACGTCATATTGAACCCTATGGATTAGGAATGGGATGTCACTTAAGCTCATGTGTGAGTCAAGGCAGGTGAGCAAATACTTTTGGCAGTATAGTGTATCTGTCCATGCAGCAAAATAATTTCACTAGTATTAAGTAATTTTCTCAAATTGTTTTCAATTTTTTGCAGTGTAAATGGGTGGAGAAAGCACACGGTTATGTATATAGTCCAAACCCTTATGACCTGTTGTAGGTGTGAAAGCATGATTAAAAATAGTGAAATAATTATAATAGTCAGTCACAGGCTGATGTTGATCTTAGTGTAGGTGTTGATTTTGGTTATCAAAAACAGTTCAGTTGTATTACTTAGTGCTGTCCATCACTATGTGAACACAGATGTGTAGATTTTTTAATTTGCGCTAGTAGCACTAGTGCAAATGGTTACCCTCACTCAGGATCTTTCTACTTTATATATTATTATTATCTCATCTCATTATCTCTAGCCGCTTCTGGAGCCTATCCCAGCTGACTACGGGCGAAAGGTGGGGTACACCCTGGACAAGTCGCCAGGTCATCACAGGGCTGACACATAGACACAGACAACCATTCACACTCACATTCACACCTACGGTCAATTTAGAGTCACCAGTTAACCTAACCTGCATGTCTTTGGACTGTGGGGGAAACCGGAGCACCCGGAGGAAACCCACGCGGACACGGGGAGAACATGCAAACTCCACACAGAAAGGCCCTTGCCAGCCACGGGGCTCGAACCCGGACCTTCTTGCTGTGAGGCGACAGCACTAACCACTACACCACCGTGCCGCCCAGTATTATTATTCTCAATGTTTTTAGGGCACTATTTCTCTCTCTTTTCAACCAATTATCACCAAATTTCATATGAAGAATAGCTCTGGGCTGAATTAAGTTGCTATGACTTTTGGTGCTGATCCGGATCACTGAAACAGAATAATGCATGAAAAACGGGCTATTTTCCCCCCTCACTAAGCATCATTATCTCTTACTGTTCCTGATCTATAGGGTACGGTGACCAGACGGCCTGGTTTGTAAGAGCTAGCGCAAATCACTGTGACTTTAGTCACAGTATCCATCTAGTTGTTGTTATTCTAACGTTTTTTTAGGATGACATTTCTCCCCCAGTTTTCAACCGTGCATCACCAAATTTCACTTGCTGAACAGCTTTGGGCTGAATTTACATTGCTATGACACTTGGTGCTCATCCGGATCACCGAATTGGAATGATTCATGAAAAACAGGCTTTTTTTCAGTCACTTATAACTCTGTCAAATTTTCATGATTTTTTTTTCAGGGTGGCAGGGTGCAACTTTTCCTCACATTCTCTCTCCTCTTACCGTTCCAGATCTATGGGGCACCGTTTCCGAACCACTGGACCCCAGCCCACTAATAGGCCATCAGGGCCGCAAATTTTTTTTTTCCAAGTTTGAAGTCAAATACTAAATAGTTCAGGATGTCGTAGTGTCCCAAATCCGGTAACTGGTTTGCTGTACACTTTAAGTGGAATAAATACATTTGTGGGTAAATTAAGAACACCATGCCTTTTGTCACAATCGTGTTCTGCATTTAACCCCCATGCACACAGAGAGCAGTGTGCAGAATAAATAAATACGTTTGTGGGTAAATTATATGGATCTGTGATGCCTGCATGATGAGAAGAGCAAGGAAGCTCAAGCGGCTGTGGTTTGTTTACATCCCAAACTAAAACTTGTAGCGTCCAAGCAAACATCATAAATACACGTACAAAGCCCCGAAATTCCTCCTTACCTGGGCATAAACAATACAGGACTTATTTTGTAGTGTCTTGATCCCCAGATCTTTAACCCAGCCCCAGATAAAAAGTTGTATACCTGTATGCTCTTCCAGGTCTTCATCTGTTTGTCCGTGGAGAATGATGTCTGCAACACCAGGTAGTCCGAAATGTCGGGGAACTCAACGGATGGATAATTTTCCAACTCATAGGGAAAAATTCTTCTTTGTTAATGTGTAAGGATCTATTCCATTGAGTGGTTTCTATATCCACTTCTTGGTTTTAATAATTTGCTTGTTTGCTGGATACAAACATGGCAGTGACCAGACTTCACTTTTGAATAATCCCTTTTGACTGAGAATACCCTGCATGCATGGTTTAGCTTCTGGCATATCCATACAGTTTTAATACATTTGCTACAATTAAAAGTGTGTGTTTTTATTGCATTTATTTAATTCCTGGACTCCCATCTGTAACAGGGAGTGATGTTGCATTCCATTAATACACTTAAAAATAGATTATTAGATTTTAATAGAATAGATGAGCCAGAAAAATTAAGGATCTTTTTTAATGGGCCCCGACTTGTTACAAGTATGAATAGGTGGGCTTTAAAGTAAAGACTGAGAACCCCAGCTATTGTCACACCTGTACACGTTCACTGACTCTCGCGCACGCCCCGGATGGTGCACACTGACTAAAATCATGGGACCACAGTGAACCAATCACATAATTTCTTTAACAGTAGCCTATCAAACCCACGCTATTACATTCCTTCCCTTTAAATTTAAGGCCCGTCTTAACTAAAAGAACTCGCACAGTAATGGCCACCTTAACATTAATTGTGCTTTTCTCTAATTTTTTTTTTCTTTCTTAACTCATTTAAACTCCTCACAAATCTAGTCTCTTGGGAGCACTTCTAAGACTTTCCAGATTTCTCTGTGGCTATACCCCTGGAGATACAGCAGCGGTGCTGTCGCTGTTGGATAGAGGAGGAGTAGCCTTGCAAGGCACTGCTGGGCTTTTCAGGCAGATGCCCTTGTCTGACATGTCCATGTCAGGCGGTTTCTCTCCAGTGGTTGATGCTGGGTCAAGCACTGGTAGAGCGGCTGATGATAGATCTTTTTCCTCAAAAGGCGTGTATGGCCCTGGTTCATGGAGTTCTCCTCTTCTTCGCACCATGTGGTCAACATGGACAGAACATCTCCTGTTCCCCTCCAAGACAAGGTATGCCACAGGCCCCAAGCGCTTTATGACTAATAGCAGTCCATTTCTCTTCTCCTCCCATGAAATTTTTCACTCAGACTTGTTCATTCTCCTGAAATTCTCTCAATGTCATGATACGGTTTCTGCTTTACTTGCTTGTATTCTACAGTTCATTACAGGTCTGGTCTCAACAGACTGAACCGAGTGCGTATCTTTCTTTTTAAGAACAGCTCAGCTGGAGAGAGACCTGCGACTGAGTACAGCATAGCCCTATACATGAGCAGAAAGTTTGACAGCCTGTGTTGCAGCGAGATGCTGGGCTGTCCACTTCTGTCAAGGACCTGCTTCACAAGAGCACATTTTAAGATCTGCACACACCTCACAGTCGCTCCATTTGATGCTGGATGATACGCTGGGACCAGTGCTTGCTTGATTCCATTTTTGGCAAGAAACAGTTTGAATTTGGAGGAGACAAATTGGGGTCCATTATCTAAAACAACTTCTGGTAGGTCATATGAGGCAAAAAGGTTTCGCAACACCTCAGTGGTTCGGCTTGAAGTTGTGGCAGTCATGTGAAAAACCTCCAGCCATTTGGAATGACTAAGTAGTACTGTATCTTTCTCAGTGAAGTCTAGACGAACTCTCTGCCAGACTCTGACAGGCCACCGCCAGGGATGGAGCGGCACCACTGCAGGTACTTTCTGCACAGCTTGGCACACTGCACAGTTCTGAACCATGTTCTCGAGCTCACTGTCCAAACCCAGCCACCGGCGATAGCTATGGGCTAAGCCCTTCATTTTGCAGATGCCTGGGTGTTCATGGTGCAGGGCTTTCAGAATCTGCTGTCTGTGCATTTGGGGAACGATGACTCAGACCTCACAAGACACACCCCTGGTCTGCTGACAGTTCATGTCGCCTGACAAAATAAGGTTGCAGACTTTCATCCTTCATGTAGTTAGGCCATCAATTCATTGTATAGCTCCAGACTTTGCTCAACACTGGATCTCTGCTTGTGCCTACTTTTATATCATGTGCTGATACTGGCAGGTTGTCCACATTAGAGAAGTAGAATATGTTGGACTCCTGTGCTGTTTTGTCTGACTCCCCTAAAGGAAGCCTGGACATGTCATCAGCATTAAAGTGGTTTGACGACTTCCTGTACTCCAGTTCATAACTGTATAGGCCATCAGAATCAGCACCCAGTGCTGCATTCATAAAGCAGCTAATGTGGGCTCAGGTGACTTTGGCCCCAGTATAGCCAGCAAAGGCTTATGATCAGCGAAATTTGTTTCCATATAAAAGTAATTATGAAATTCTCACTCTATAAATGGCCAGTGCCTCTTTCCATTTACGCGTATTTTTTTCTGCATCAGTTAGAGTGTGCGAGGCGAATGCCATTGGACGTTCTTTTCCATTGTCCATAACATGGGAAATGACTGCACCTACCCTGTAAGGGGATGTGTTACATGCTAATCTCAATGGCTTCTCTGTGTTGTAATGCACCAGACAGTGCTGTTCAACAGCATCTCTTTTCCTTTCTTGAAAGACTCATCGCAAGCAGGTGTCCAACTCCACTTTTCTCCCCTTTTCATCAGCGCATGTAATAGCTGCAGCACACTGGACACATTTTACAGGAAGCGGCCATAATAGTTCAACAGTCCCAAATACGACCGCAGCTCTGAGACACTGGCAGGCTTTGGGGCATTTACTATTGCCTCCACTTTTTGCTGTGTAGGGTGCAGGCCTTCTTGGTCTATCTGATGCCCACCATATTCTACACTTGTCCGCAAAAATCTGCATTTGGCCAACTTTGATCTCAAGCCATAGCGTTCAAGACGGCTCAACACTGCGTCTAATCTTTTCAAATGCAGGGCTTTTCTGTTGGCTGTGATTAGAATGTCGTCCGGAAAACAAGTCACCCCTTCTTGTCCCTGGAGAATCTGGTCCATCACAGATTGAAGGGGGGGGGAATGATGGCACACTTACAACACCATAGCTGAGTCGATAGTAGCAGTACAGTCCTCTGTGTGTATTTATGGTCAAGTACTCTTCCGAGTCCTTGTCTAATCTCAATTGTTGGTAAGCATGAGAGAGATCTAACTTCGAATGTCTGTTTCCTTCAGCTAGGGTTGCAAATAAATCCTCAGTATTGGGCAGATGGTAAATCTCTTCTTCCAGTTGGCTGTTTATTGTGACTTTGTCGTCACCGCAGATGTGGATGGACTTATCAGCTTTTGGCACTACCACTATGGGGGCAGCCCATTCACTATGATCCATGTTTGAAACTATCCCTTTTTCCCCCCCCAACCTATCCAGTTCTTTTTCCACAGCATCTTTCAGCAAACAGGGCGAGCTTTGGAAAATAGTGGCTGTGCCCCAGGGCGCATTTGTATTGTTGCTCTGAAATCCTCTATTGCACTGGCATTCTCAGAAAACACCACTGAGTGGTGCTGTAGCACTGCTTGTAACTCTGGATCACTGATTTGTTTCTTTTTAGATGAAAAGGCTTTTCCAGTCCGGCTTAAATTTCTCCAGCCAATTTCAGCCCATCAGAGCTGGCCTATTACCTTTGACTCATGAGAGGCACTGTTGCCTTCTGGTCACCATACCGCCCTGGTGCCAGTACAAGCAGAGGGATGGTTTCTCCAGAGTATGCCTTCAATCTGATGTTGGACTCTGATGGGTAAATGTATGAATTTATTTTGGTGCAAAACTTCTGATGCAAGGGGCACTACCACACCTATATCCCACTGCATGCTAATGTCATCACCCACTTTCACATTAGCTTTAATGCCCCATCCCCCTTGGATGCCATATACACTAAAGACTCCTGAAGTTTCATCTTCTCTGTCTACTGTCTGAGCTTCAGTTTCCACATACTGGGCCTTGGCTGTTCATTTCTACATGCTCTACCAATGTGTCCAATTTTGGAACAGGCCTGACATCTCTGAAGAAACTCAGTCATCTAGGTACATAGTAATCTGTGGTTGGTTGAAGAGAGCAACTGGACTTGCTTGAAGATTCTTGAAAACGTTTTGCCTCTCATCCTAAAGGCATCCTCAGTTCTGTCTGACTAATAGGGAATATCTAGTATTTATCCTCTCATGGATCATCATAGAATCCGAATCCGAATGCTGATGGCTGCATTGTAGGTGGCTGATGAAAGATGTCATAGACACCCACCTCTGTTCAATGATGGTCGTTCCAGGTTGACAAAAATGAACGATCCTCTCTGGCTAAGATGTCTGCCAGTTTTCTGGAAGTCCTCTCATACTCCCGCACCAGTCGAAGGGATCTCATCCCAAAGTGCGTAGAAACATATCTGTGAAGAAACATATCTGAAGTATGAGAGGACTTCCAGAAAACTGGCAGACATCTTAGCCAGAGAGGATCGTTCATTTTTGTCAACCTGGAACGACCATCATTGAACAGAGGTGGGTGTCTATGACATCTTTTATCAAGCCACCAGCATTCTGATTTGGATTCTAGGATGATCCATGAGAGGATAAATACTGGATACTCCCCATTAGTCAGACAGAACTGAGGATGCCTTTAGGATGAGAGGCGAAATGTTTTCAAGAATCTTCAAGCAAGTCCAGTTGCCTGACATCTCATTTTTAATTCTGCACTCTTGTGGAGAATGTTCCCCCCCCCCCACACACACGCCAGTAACATTTCTGTTCACTTCCCATTTTTCCAGGTTGAACTCTGTTTCTAAACTGCCCTTTTCCTTTGTTTGCAAATGTTGATTTAAAGACTTAATGTACAGCTGCATTCTGCAGCTTTCCCAAAATTAAGAGAATTCTTTGACAGCATTTCTACTGACAGTGCTCTCTCATGCATGTGCAAATATGAGGCCCTTCTCAGTCAGTTTTTCATTGAATCAACTTTGAGGCCAGTCCACACACACGAGGCAATCTCCATACTCGCACTGCTTTGACACTTGTCTTATTGCTACTATAAAATCAGTCACTGACTCCTTCCTTTTGATTGCATTTTTGGAAGTGAAAAATCTCTGCAATAACCAAGGGCTGCAATGCTTCTGTTGACATGACATTGCAGCTGGCCATTTGGCATGATCAAGTTCTTCAAAAGTCCATATGCTTCTGACCTAATGTACGCCAGAAATACACTGACCTTTGTCATTAAGTTTCATTTACCAGTAGCCACAGTTCAAACTCTCCAGGTAGAATGCAAAGTCCTTCCATGACTGAACTCCTCCACTCATCTGATTAGCACCTTTCCTCTCATTTTGCAGTTTGTGGGGGGGGAAGACAACCAGGTTCAGTTCTGTGACATCAGGGCCTCACACTGCAAACTGGTCATCCTCATTGCCAATGTGATCTCTTGGTTTTCATATTAGGCACTCAAGACCGTGGTTTGTATAACTGAAAACTTACTGAAGACTGGTAAATTACAGCAAAGCACAAGTCTCCTGCTCTGATATTCACTTCCTTGCTTACTCGTTAGACTAAAATGATGAGACCACAGTGAAGCAAATCACATTTCTTTAACAGTAGCCAATCAAACCTACTCTACTGCAATAGAAGCATCAATTAAGCTTGCCCTGAAAGGGAATCCTCCCTATTAAACTATTAAGTACTACCAGAATTATAGCAGACAGGATCTAACAAGAAAGAGGATTGGTTCATTCATTCATTTCATTTATTATACAGGAATTTTTAAAAGTAACAGACAGTTACAGTTTAAAGGGCCTGGCTCAGCTTCAGCTGGTTTTCAGCAGGTTCCTGTTCTGCAGCACATAAAACAACAGGAGTACAAAACACCAACACCAGACTGACAAGTATAGACACCACAATACAGTA